>NC_048227.1:52680909-52757138 GCF_002007445.2 Ailuropoda melanoleuca
GGATCGTTAATTAAAATGGGTAATATTTGATAGAAGACGTGTGAAGATTGATGGCTAACATTCTGATACCTGGAAATACTTTTAAAGATGTATATAATTATTTTCACTAGGGTAAAAGTAATAAGGGGAATTTAAATAAAAATAAAAT
Organism: Ailuropoda melanoleuca; assembly: GCF_002007445.2. Taxonomy (NCBI): domain Eukaryota; kingdom Metazoa; phylum Chordata; class Mammalia; order Carnivora; family Ursidae; genus Ailuropoda; species Ailuropoda melanoleuca. Next base: position 52,681,058 of record NC_048227.1, read on the forward strand.
GTCTACAACTAAAGTTAGCTCTCCTGTTGTATCAGACACAACAAATCAGATCAGAACGTTTAATTACTCTCCAATCAACCTTTCTGTTCAGTGTGTCAGTTTAACTTAGAGAACCAAACAAAACATTTCTTTGTTTGTCAAGGGTAGGCTATTAAAACAGGGGTGTTCTAAAATTGCATTAGAAAGATGAAAATGGTTTGTTTGATCCTCTGAATTTTAATATGTCAGAAAGATTATTGTGAAGAAAATTGGGCTCTCTGAAGTGACAGATACATTATTCAAATAACTTTGATTGAATGTAAGATTTTTTAATGCTTTCATAAAGGGCACGCACACTAATTTGGTTTATAAAAGAGTGGCTTTAAAATTTGAGATATTAGGGAAAATATTTTGTTAGTTGAGTAATTAGACTAAGTATTTTTAATTATGGTGGTGATATTTTTGGATAGTACCATTAATTAATAAATATATCTGGATTATAATTAGAATAAATTAATGTGTACGATTTAGCAATTCCTCAGTTTGAATTATTTGAGAGACATTACCAATATTTCTAAAACCATCTAGAACTAGCCTCAAAAATTAGATTTGATTTTCTTTGTCTTAAAACAGTGATTCAAATGAATTATAGACTTGAAACCAAATAATAAGAGGAAACCAATCAGCCTCAATATGTATTCCTGCTTCCAACACTGCTTTAATATCATGCGTATTTCCACACCCTTTGAAACCTATAATTATGTCAAAAGCATGTATTAGAATGCAGTTCATTCCGATTCGGTTTTCTGTTTAGAGTTGAGTTAGTTAACACAGAAAGATGTAAATCCGTAGTACTATTTTCTTAGATATATAATTATTCACTGATTATGTGTTAAACTCTGTCACTTTGGTAGTTTCTATTATATCATAAAAAAATCTTAAGCTGATTTCATATTGTTTCTTCTGTCTTTAACAGTTTTTCCAGTTTTAAAAATGTTTATTTCATAGCTAAGTTTGTTTTCTTCTTTAATGATTTTTAGACTTTTTAATTTTTATTCTGTACATAAAAAAACCTAATTCTTGAAACATAATCTTGGTTTACTGATACACAGATTTTCCTCTCACAAGTAGTGTACAGTAAAGAAATGCAATTTATCATCTTAGTATGGAAATTAGCTGATAAGGACAGGGATCTTTAAAACCTCACACTTGCTGTCGTGCATATGAATTTGTACTATAGAAATGCTTATTTGTGGTTTCTACTTAATCTTACCTGTCTTTCTGTTTCTTTTGCAGCGAAAATGCTGGATAGAATTTCTTCTCACTGCCATTTAAATATATTCTTTTCTTCTGTCAATTACCACAGGTTTAGCCCCTATGAGTGGTATAATCCACACCCTTGCAATCCCGACTCAGACGTGGTGGAAAACAATTTTACCTTGCTAAATAGTTTCTGGTTTGGAGTTGGAGCTCTCATGCAGCAAGGTATACGATTCAGCCTGCTATTTCCCTTGGGCACCATGTCCCACTCTTTGCTGGGGGTGACAGCTCTCGCTGGCACAAGTCGCTTGCATGGGTGCCTCTGTGCATGTAACCATAATCCAGCTTCTCCATCTACCTGATGCATTTAGGCCTTCTCAAATCCCATCCAAGAGAGATTCTGAGAAAATAACTAGCTTTTGCAAATGCACATACAGTATACTCATCTGATTTTTCTTTCTTAACCCACAGTAGGTACATTATTTCATAGATAACCAAGCTAACCTGATCCATTAGCTAGTAGCTGCATTTAAAGTACTACTAAGATTACATCTCCTTGAGACAAGAATACAGTGAAATGTTCCTGTTTCCTGACTCATTTTGATGTAAAAAATTGTTTTATATCAATTCTTGATGATTAGATGCATTTGTGTTGCATGACTAATAAATCTGTGTATAAATTTGCAAAATTAAAATATTTAGCCATTTAGAGTTTCCTTTACGAGTAAAATATTAGCTGCATCTGATAGCATATAAGAATATAAAATAATGCATGTCAGAAGTGCATGCAAAAATACTTTCATAATTATTTAAAATTTATAATATTAATGTTAAAAATAAAAGACTATACTTCTTAGAAAGTGACATAATATATGCAATATGTCTTAAGGGTTTATATATAACTATGAATTCCTCATTTTAGTCTCAGTTCTCCCAAGTTGAATTTATTTTTATTTTTGCTGCTACTTTTCTTAATTAATCCTTTAATACTTAAATAAAGTTCAATAAAGTGATATTTCAGACCTACTGCTCAAAAGATTTCGTTAGCCAAGATCTAAGACTATTTTATGCATTTAAAAATGTAATGTTTTAAAGTTTTAAAATTAGCAAATAAAGCAAAATGCCCCAAATTTGATCAAGTGACAATGACTGCGTTAGGGAGAAAAACATACTCCTTCATAAGAGTTACCACACCTATTACAAAGGTTTACCTTAAGTTTTAGTTGTATACTTATTATCCACTTTGAAAAAATTATTTTGGTAATTGAATTACAGATCTGAAGAAGTGAAAATTTATGGTTAAATTATAAAAAGCTGTTTATAAAAAGGTACTTCGTTCTTGCATGTTTAATATTATGCATAAATCTATTAATTCATTACTGTTGCATTTATAAACTATTTCCTAAAGTGAGAATAAATAACTACATATCCAAAAAATTAATTTAACAGATACATGTTGTAAGCAAGGCCTACTAAGTTGAAATAAATTTTTTCTTTTAAAAATAGGAGCATCTGGGGCGCCTGGGTGGCTCAGTCAGTTAAGCGTTGGACTCTTGATTTCTGCTCAGGTCATGATCTCAGCATGGTGAGATCCAGCCCCGTGAGGGGTTCTGCGCTCAGCAGGGAGTCTTCTTCTCTACCTCTCCTCCTACCCCTTCCCGCACTCATGCACCTGTACACGCGCTCTCTCAAATAAATAAATCTTTAAAGAATTTAAAAAATTAAAATTTGAGCATCCATATATAAAGCTTTATAGATATTTAAACCTAAAACTTGAGAATTCAGAGAACTCTTACATGAACTAATCCAAGTTTGTGGCATCTATTTCTAAATAAAATGAATAGTCAATAGTTATATTTTCCCTTTCTTACATTTTGGGTCCAATGTTTTTTTTCCCCTTAGGCTTACTTAACACTTGGAAGACAATACTGGAGTTCTTATGAAATACTAGAAGTGAATAAAAGCCTGTCATAGGAGACAGACATCTCTTACAAGCAGTACTGGGTAATACAGTTCACCCAGGCAAACTGCTAGTCACATGCCAATAACTAACCTTAATAGTCCGGAGTAAATTATCCTGATGATAAACACCCAAACATAACAAAGATTTTTTTAAAATTATGTTTGCTACCACTCTGAAAAATAAAATTCTTTTTTTTTCACTTACATTTTCTAAAATATTTGAAGTTTTTTGAGATTTGTGTACTGATAAGATTAACTTGATATCTATACAGTCTAGCAATTAGAAATGAGATATTTGATATCTCTGAAATTGATAATAAGTAATCCAAGCAAAGAAAAATTCAAATATACATTTGCTTTGCCACATAACTACTTCACGGCTGGTGGATACATGAAAGAGGAACCCATACTAAACTGGCTGATGCCCAGCTCCCCAGGAATTAGTGGGATATAGTGCTGGACATGACGTTACCTTGAGTACATGACAGTCAGCCCCTAACCAGGCTCTGATTCACAAGCCTAGGAGGTACTCGCTTTAAGTCCTTGGGTAAGATATGAACTTGTGGTAATTGGGCCATTTTTGTCAAATGTCTCCACTGTTCTTTTCTTTCCCAGTTTTGTTTGACTTTATTGGTGGTGGTGTTAAAAAAAAAAAAAAAAGTAGAATGGGCAGCCAAAGCTGCTGCTGACCATCTTGGGAATATTTTAGTATTACAGTGTTCGAGTGTGTCTGGCAGGGCCTAGGAGCAACTACATCAGAAAGGTACTTTCCTGTTTTGTTTTGTTTTTTTTTTGTTTTTTTTCCTCACAGAGTGGTAGGCAAGAGTCTGGAGCTGGAGTTGGCTGTCATGTCCAAGTCTGTCTGCTTTTTAAAATTTTGTTTGCTTGTTTGAAATTATAAGAGTAAGATGAACTGCAGTGTAAGGTGGGCTGTTTTGATATATTCCAGTTCTGATACCGTTTCTCTTCAATGTTAACATGAATGATTGGTTGTAGTTTTCTTTCCGGCTAAAGATGTGTTAGGTTATTGCATCAGTGATTATATTAAAGATATGACTATAAGACAAACCTGCAAATGCAGTCCATCTTTGCTTCATTCCATTTTACTTAAACCCTATTCAAAATTAAGTAACTGGTAGCCAATGCTTCCTTGATTATAGATTCAAAATGATTAAAAGTGTATTGTAATATATTACATATATCCATTAATTTAGTATACTTTCATAAAAAATCACATATGCTGATATGTATTCATTTCAACATTAAGGCTTATAAATAGTGTGTTTAAGGTAAACAATGTGGTAAATCTGTAAGACTTGATTTTTAAATTGTTAGGATTTTATTTTATAATCTAAGTTAATTAAAATTTATAATAATCAAAAGTAAAATATAATTCTTGGATCCCATTCTCTTATTAATACCATGAGCAGGCAACTCCAGCCATGTTTGTAATATATTTATGAAATACTCATATATATGTAAAAATAAATTTGTGACAATTTATTTATTCTTACTCTGATTCTTCTCATTGAGGCTAACTATAGTGATCGGAGACATTTGTTTATACAAAACGAAAAAATTTACTACCTTATTTTAAAACAAACCTGGACTAAAACCCCATATCTCAAGGAATGTAGGTAATTGAAATGTATTTTTATAAAACATAACTTTTTTAAATGGCAAGATAGACAAAATTTAGGAGCTTTCATACACATGAAAAATGAAACTTTACATAAAGCTTGTTAAGAAACTGATCTGAACATGTTAAATCATTTCTTCTAAAACTAAAGTAACTAACAAGAATATGAAAAACTGTACAAGTAGTTTCTAAACTAGAGAGCTTTTTTCTTCCTTCTAATGTTATTTTTATAAATGTTATTACTAATTAATTTATACTGTCTCAGGTAGAACTTGAGTCTCCTGCCACTATACTAAAGTGTCCTAAGAGATGGTTTATTATCTGAAATTAGCCTGTGCTTTCCTAACGGTTGTTGCTTGCTTACTATAGCAATATGTGAACCTATGATTTAAGCTTTTACTACACAGTGATTCCATTCTGCCACTGTGACCAAAAGTATCTGACTGCTGATCGAATTCTCTGTATTCGTTTCGCCTCCCCCCCCCCATCTCTGTTAGGTTCTGAGCTCATGCCCAAAGCGCTCTCCACCAGGATAGTGGGAGGCATTTGGTGGTTTTTCACACTTATCATCATTTCTTCGTATACTGCTAACTTAGCCGCCTTTCTGACAGTGGAGCGCATGGAATCCCCTATTGACTCTGCTGATGATTTAGCTAAACAAACCAAGATAGAGTACGGTGCGGTGGAGGACGGTGCAACCATGACTTTTTTCAAGGTAAGTCGTTCCGATTATCTACAATTTACATATTTAAATGATAGAGTGCAAATAAACCTTTCTCTCTTAATGAATGTGAGTGTGTAGCAACACTGTTATTTGTGCAGGATAATCAATAGTGTTTGCCTCAGGGGTTGGAGAGGTGTAAAACTAAATACGTGGTCATCAAGGCAAGACATTTGAATACTTGCAAATGGCAAGGAGTTTTTGCTTTATAAGGATTCCCTTTTTGTTCGAAGGAAAATCTGCCCACAGGTAACATTTTTTTTTTCTCAACAAGGTTTTATCTTTGACTGTAAATATATATGTGTATATATAAATGCTTATTAGTATATATAAATATAATATATTAATACATAATATGAGTATATTAAGATAGTGTATTAGTTGTATATTAATATATGTACTAATATATGTTTATTAAATAGTAGTAGATTCAGACTCCACAAGGCTTAGCTATTCCAGAAGAAAAGAATGATTATATGCAAGAATATTTCTCATACATACATTTCTTTCTGTTAAGGTGAGACAAGTTTTACTTGTCCAGAAGCCTGTGGAATAGAAGGAAAATAAATGATAGAAACAAGCAGAAAAATTCTTGTTATCCATATATTCATCTGCCTAATATTCTGTAAGGCACAGAGTCCATCTGCCACTGAACTATCAATGGTTTCCAGAGGGACAGCCCTGAGGGACACTTAACTGGAAAGTGTGCTTGTAACCAATTCCAGGCATATGGAGCGCCTTCCCCTCCTCCTTAATATCCCTTTCTTCTTACTCCAGCCGATCTCACTGGGCCAAAGTAGTTTAAATGGGGAAATTTCACTTTAGGGAGTCAGTCTCACTGCATAAGTCTTTTTATATTTTACCAAGTCTTTTTAAATTCTTTGTGGGTTGGGCAAAAATTTTAAGCATTGAGATTTTCCTTCACTGCTCATACAAATGGAATTGACAGTTTAAGTATGCAGAAATGGTAGAGTTTTTTTTTTTTAATAATTGACTCAAGCTATAAAATAAATTCTTTCATCAAACATTCATCAAGTACCTATTGAGTACCAAAATTGCACTACACATTGGTAATCTAGAGCAAATAACATCTACTTCTCACTTTCAAGGAGATTATAGTTTAGTTGGACACACGGAGGACTAAATCAACAATCATGGAACTGGGTTTTATGTGACTTAAAACAGCAACTTTGCCAACTAATTATGTAGTTTTCATTGTAAAAATTTTTACAAAACTAAATCAGCTTTTATTTTAGAGTTCTGGAGGACACTGAGCATCCAAAGAATGATATAGATTGAGTGTTAAATCTATGTAATTCTTAACATTTAATTATTTTCAAAGTGAATTTCTCAAATGGCTAGATGAGAAGTTGAATGTATATTTTACACTTAGATGGAAAATCATTATTATTTAATCACATTTATTGAATAACCAAATATGAGCCAAGTATTATGATCAGTATAATGCTATTTGACTATATTAATTGGAATTGATCCATTTTTCCCCAATTGGATACTTAGAATTTATAGAGATATCTTTTCTTATATAGCTTTTTTGTTTTCAAAAGGAAATCAACTGTTGAAAATGCTAAATGCACGTTGCCAGTGTCAATAACTTTGCAGGGAGTGAATATATGTTGCATTAAAATTATTACAGTATTGAGACTTTTGAAGAAGAGTTTGTAAAATAACACAAAGTGCCCAAAGCAAGTAATTTGATACCAGAAGTTGGGTAATTCTGTTTCAAAAATACATCAGAGTTTTCATTTAGTTATTATTTTCCGGAAGACTCAAATATCTTAAGTTTCGAAGCTCTTTTATACTATGAACAAGGTTTATCTCTGGAAAATCAATTTGAAAAAAAATTTTTTCTTATCTTTAGGCTTACTTTCTCCCTTTTTTGTCTTTTCAGTCTTTTCAATTTTCTCTTCTTTCCTTTTTAAATTTTTTAGTTTTAATTTTTTTTAGTTCAATTACTCTGCAGCGTTAGCGTCATTTTTCCCTACTTTCACATCTTCTTGCTACTGACTTTTCTTCTCCCTCTTTCATCTCTTGTTTTCGCTCTCACATGCAGGGTTACCTCCAGCACCTAGAGAAAGTTGACATAGAACAATTTTCTGTTTCCAACAGCACAGATTTTCTTTCTGTAGAATTAAGGCCTTCTGGAATCTACACTAGTCACAATAAAAATCACACAGTGATAATCACGAAGTTGACAACTACCTTATGTTGATAACTTGATCACATACTGAATTCTTACTGTTGAAATTAGAAAAAAAAGATTTTTAAAAGAATCATTAGATGTTGATTTTTCTTTAGTTATTTTAGTGTACCCCTCAATGATATTAATTTCAGCCTCATATTTTAGCTTTTTAAGCTATACACTTATACCAGCCATGGGTATAAAATTAAAAAAAAAAATTCCCTAGCAATCTGGAATTGAAGTAATTGCATGCTTGTTTTGCAACTCTGCAATGAACCAGGGAGTAGTGTGTGTATTCTTTTTACATTTGATACCGTTCTTTTATTTCTTAATTAACAGCAATGCATACAAACACTCTAGGAAGCACCCTTAAGGCTTCGATTTCTAAAGGAATTTCCATCTTGTTTTTACAAATTTAACAAGACCCTGCTGTTAGTTAACTGTTCCGGAATGCTCAGTTCCAGAAAATTATTTTTAAAAATAGTATAGTTTTGTTACTACAAGCAAGAAGAGCTGGCTCGAGATACCTGGGTCTTAAAGGGGTAAGTCCTCAGTATTGCAAAAACCCAGAGTCATGCTATTCCACGACGTTAAATAATTATTTTTCCAAAGAACATGCTTGACTTTGTTTATAGAGCTTACATGTATATTGTCTTCCAGAAGAGTTCTTTCTTCTTTTCTTTTATATACATTACACTCCACATACATTCTTCCCAAGGATAAATGTAAAGCCATGACTGGTAAAATAATTCAAAATTGAGCAGGTTGGTAATTCTTCGGCGTTAGTCCATGTAAAAAATTTTAAACTGTATAATATCACCAATAGGTTCTTAATCATATTTAAATGATAAACTAACCGAAGGCCCAGGGATTTTATTGAAAAACAATAAAGGAGTTGTCAAAACCTCCTTCTTGGAAATCTGGGAACATGGTGTAGTACAGCTGAAATCTCACCCAAGGGCTGAACGCTATACAGAATATTACCAAGTAACAAGCACATTCTTTTCTCCCTGAAGTATAAAGATTAGAAGAATGAATACATATAGATTACATGTTCAAAAATAACTCAGCTAGAGCCTATAAGTGTGATAGTTTCTTTTGAGAAACTCTGGATTTTCAAAGTGAGTCATATGTTTTACAAAATGATGCTGAATCAGCCCATGACTCAGGTTTTCCAATTTCTACAAATTCTGTCTCTGGGTTTGGTCTACCTGAATCTCTGGCTTGTTGCATGTACTCAGTCTGTTCTTCCAAAAAAGGTGATATCAAAGGAGTTACATGTTCTCTTTTACGGTTATTAAAAAAAAGTTCTGCCACATATTTAAAGGATGTTTAAATAGTAGCAAATAGCTAATGTAAATCACTTAATACTTCTAAAACCATAGAGGCTACAATTTAGAATAGTTGTTACTAATGAAAAAAACTGTGGAATCATAAGAACTGGGGCTTAATTCCTGGCTCCACCACCTATTGGCAGTGTTTTGGTAAGATACTGTTCTTTGTAAACCTCTGACTCCTCATCTCTAAATTGGAATGACTAACAGGACCGTTCTCACAGTATTTTTTGAATATTAAATGAGAGCTCTACATGATATGCTAACCATCTAGTTAAAGCTTGACAGATGTTATATATTAGCATTAGTAGAATACATGGCTAATTAAAAATATGCAGAATTTAGGATGATTTTAAACATTGTCAAGTCAATTATGTTTCTATGACCCACAGTAGGATAAATTATTTCAAAATAGATTTTAAAAGCGATCACATCATGTTTATCTAATTGAAATTTCTTCAGTCTTCTGATTATTGTCGTGAAGAAGATGTAATTTATAAGTGAAATAAAAAGAAACTATGAAAGCTCTTTTCTAGACTGTGTATTTTGAAATGGTATATTGAGGTACATGTAGCAATTATTTGGAGAATTTATTCAAGTCATAGGTAAAGGGAACTATAAAAATATTTAATATAAAATTGTTTATCTTTAATTTTAACTTTCTTTTAACCCAATGATCACGAAGTCCTACGTTAGCCAGTGTTGCCACGCATCTTATGTTCTCAGTTACATCATATGGTTGTTCATTTGTAAAATACCAAGTTTTTATTCAAGAAATACTTACTGATCATCTCTTATGTGGTAAGAATTGTGTTAAATCTTAGACATACATCCTACATCTCCAGGCACATCCCTACACCTGTCTATTCTATCTTCCGTATCTATTTCCTTTACTGCTGTCCTGATTCAGAAGATTAGTGTCATCTCTGACCAGGGTCTTGTAGAACTATTTAACTTTTCTTTTTCCCAAATTTGTCCCTATTGTTCTCTCTGGTGCTACCGGAGTGACTTAAAGTCCTCCAAAATTACCCTCTCCCCTTTGCTTTAGGATATAAGCCTAGCTCCTTGGTGTGTTTACAAGACATCTCATGAGCTGACTTCTATTTCATAGCCACCTACCCTCACACTTGAAACTAGAGCCGAACTGTTGAGTTGTTAGCCCCAGGTTGTGCCACAAGCACGTCATGCGCCTGCTTCTCCAATGCCTGTTATGCATCTTTTTCCGTCCTTGTCCCTTCCTATCAACATAATTGGTTATATTCTCTTTATTCCTTAAATCCTAATTTATACTTCACTTATCTCAGGCAAATTTTCCTGATCCTTCCCATATCCGAATCTACCTAGTTCGGGTAAGATAATCCTCCTTTCTGTTCTCTGAGCACTTTTTACTTCAGTTCTCATTAAATTTTCAACTGAAGCTGTCTGCTTGGTTCATTTTTTCCTACACTAGTAGGGAGGCAGGGATTGAACCTGTACCATTCACACTTGGATCTCTAATTCCCTGCATAGGCTTTGCATATGGTTTGGACTTTATTAGTTACTGATAGCCACAACGATGTTGCTTAACACACAATGAAAAACTCTTAGCAACATGTAATATAAAGCTTTATTTAGCTTGCAAGTCAGCAGTCCTATTTCTGGAAACTTGGAAGCCCAGAGACTTTAGTACATTTTGAACAAAATTATGAAAGCAATAACCAAGGGATTTGTAGTATCAACAATAAAAGTAACAGCTAAAGATATCATGGCATAACCATCCTTACTCAGAAGGGCTAAGTGCAGTAGTCATTTTGGCTAACCCACATGACCTCAACTATTTGATCATATTAAATTTCTAAAACATCTGGTTTATGCCATTGGGGCAGATATAGCTGTCACGTGTTCTTTATGATCTGCTCCTTATTCTGAGTTTATCAGTTCATTGGTCTTCTAAAATTAAATTATTTTACACCAGGATGACAGTGCTTTTGCCAATATCATTTCTGCTAAACATTCGTGGTCTTTAAATATATCCAGTTGAGTCCATTTATAATCTAAAAACTACACCCACAGTTCTTTTTAAAATGTGCCTCTCTCTAGACTGATTGTTGCTATGGGTAGAAGCTCTTTACTGGAGGAAAAATCTACAAGGAATGGCCTTAACTTTTTCAGAGGTCTTAACAAACCACCTCAAGCAATATGCTTAATTTGTTCTTTAATTCAAGACTGGTGCCATGTTGAAACAATCTAGAGAACTTTTACTGACTTGAGGCATTGAAAATTAGGAACACTTAAAATTACCCAACCATGCAAATTCTAACTCTACTGTAACACCTCTAGGTACTGTTTGCAAACAGCCCAGTTCTTTTAAATTATTTCTCCACCTCCTTCGCTTTGTTGTTCTTCTTATGATTGTTAATATTCTATGTCTTTCTTGTACCACCTTATCTTATGTAGCTAAAAGTAACTAGCCGATACCTTGAATATTTTGTCATTTTGTCTAGAATTTCTTTGGCCAAGTCCAAAATATTATTAGTGCATTTCAATCTTCCAACTTACTCTAAGGCACACTTTAAAAATATTATTTCCCCCTATATTTACAGAATCCCATTTCCCCAATTTCTTCTAATAATTTCATTGCAATCTACTATGTGACCCTAAATCAGTGTCACATATTTAGTTTCTCTTTATGGCAGCAACTCACTTTTTTTTTTTTTTTTTTTTTACCAATTCTGTACAGTAGTCCCTTGGCACAGTGAGTACTGCATTCAGTAATGGAAAACCCATGACAAAGGGTTTTAGGGAGAATGTGTGATTATCTTCTGAAGTTTGCTAATCTGTAGAGAACTAAATAAGTTTTTTCAAAATATGTAGCTGTCTATGGCACTTCCATTTTAACTTTGGGTTAAATGTCAGTTTATTTGGAAGTAGAGGTTATAGTGTTAGGAATGCAAGCAAGTGGATTAATCCATCTGGAGGGAAAGTTTTAGCTTTTTGTAATTAGCCAGAGAGAGTGTTTTGTTTTGGTTTTCTTTGTGCATAGTCTCCCTCTTTAGGAGAACTCAAAGTACATTCTAAATGCCAGCTCATTAATCTTTACCTCAACCCCTAAGGAAGGTAGGAAGCAATTATCATTATTCTCATTTAACAGATGAGGAAACTGGGCCATGGAGAGGTCAAGTGACCTATTAATTATGAAAGCAATAACCAAGGGACTCATAGTATCAACAATAAAAGTAATAGCTAAAGATATCATGGCCTAACCATCCTTACTCAGAAGGGCTAAGTGCAGTAGTCATTTTGGCTAACCCACATGACCTCAACTGTTTGATCATATTAAATTTCTAAAACATTTGCTGTAAGCCACTGGGGCAGTTATAGCTGTCACGTGTTCTTTATGATCTGCTACTTATTCTGAGCTTATCAGTTCAATGGTCTTCTAAAATTAAATTATGCTAGGGTGACAGTATAGGTTTTTAAGCCTGAATTGCTTGTGTGGCATGCCTGTAATGATTTTTTGAGAGCTTGAGTGATTTTTGCTTCTTAAATGCCAAAAGAACATAAGTAATTTTTGACTTGAGAGATAGAATGCTAAAAAATGGCAGTTTACTGCATATACTTAATAAATGGATTTAGAAACATATACCATTCATTAGACATTTCTCATATTTTTCTTTATTTCTGCAAAACATAATTTTTGTTTGTTGTTTTTATTTAGAGCAGCGGTTAGTCATGAAAGTATAATATATTTACTATAAAGAGATTTACACATTGGAGAAGTAAATTTTCAAAGTGGCATCTATAGTTACTTTTCACATTGAAAATAGATGAGTGTTTAGTTTCCTCTTACTATATTGGTGGTAAAACATTTTGAATTTGTGTATGCATAAAATTGACCTAAAGCAGTTTGCAAAGATGGGAAAGATAATCTGAAATGACTTTTGAATTCACTTTATTTTTTTATTGAGATATAATTGACATCAACTTGTGTAAGTTTAAGGGGTACATGTTGAATTGATTAGTTTATATATTGTAATATGATTATATAACATTAGCTAACCCCTCCATCACATCACATAATTATCATTTCCTTTTTGTAGTGAGAACAATTAAAATCTAGTCTCTCAGTGACTTTAAAGTTTATTACTATAATCATAATGATGTACATTAGATCTCCAGAACTTATTCTTTAAATGCCTTTCATATTCTATGTAGCAAATTCCCAGTTAAGTATGGTCATCACAAAGAAAGTGTTCATAAACTCTCTGCTCATGGATACTAATTGGGTATGTCTTTCATCGTGTACACAATTTACTATTATATGTTTCTAATCATTTTCCACCACATATCCGGGAGGGATTCTTTGACAATATAATAATTCGAAATCATTATGCTACCTCAGTAAGCACAGGGATTCTTTCTTAATTACTTGCTTGTATAAGAGTTGCCGTGTCTAACTTGCCACAAAGTTTTGCTTTCAAGTCATTTTTATTTATTTGGGGTCAATTTATGCTTAGTAATGACACTGCCCTTTTCTCCTCAATAATTTAGATCTCAAATTTCAGCTTTGGGTCTCATCTGGGGGATATTGTCTCTGTGCCTAAAAACTAGTTTAAAAACAGAGTATTGTTATGAGCCTATGCATATAGGCATCAAAATTATGTGACTAAAGTTTTTTATTTGTTGATAGGTCGTACCTCCCTAAGTATACATCATAAATTCTGGATCATAGCCCAGCAAAGTTCGTGATACTATTTTATCAGGATCCCCCATTAAAGCACTACTTCAGCTTATGGGGCCAGTGTTTTATCCATCAAAACGGTAGATGTAGGTGTGCTGCAACCAGTGGGACTGGATGGCATGGATGCTACATGGGAATATGCTCTTACCTGTGATAGGCAATCACATTACTCTGGCAAGTAAGAAGATAGCCTTGATTTTTACATCAATTTTCTTTTTCAAGGGATGGACCCATTATTTTGTCTTATTTGGGTATATCATTCACTAAGTTTTAAAAATCTTTAAAATATCCATTTGTTTAAATTAGTAGTCTCAACCTGTCTGTACATTAGAACATTAGAATCATTTGGGGACTTTTTGAGACTACGGAGGCTCAGTTCCCTCTCTAGGCTAAGTAATTAAAAATATCTTCAGGTGGGATTCTGGACATCTGGGTTTTTTATAACCTCTTCTGGTGATTCCAATGTGCAGGAAGAGTTAAATTAATTTGAAATATAAATAATCCCTTCATTATTGGCATCAGTAGTTAATAACTAACTGTTTGTATTTGCTTCTGTTCGTTTCATATTAATTTGGGCATTCTTCTTTCTGAAACCCAGACCTCACAAAATATCAGACAGAAGAGTGAAATGATGATAAATCTGTTGACGATACTCTTACTCCTTTCAGATTGTTTACCTGGGTTGTGTTTAAAGCCTTTTTCAAAAGAGATCTGCTGAGAGTAAATAATCTAATTACGTCTTCATTTCTGACACCATTCCTGGAAGTTTCCAGTTGGTGGGCATGAGAATTGCCATGTAGTAGGATGAAAACAACTGGAGCTTTCTCCTTTCTCTGGGAATTATGGAGAAGGAGGGTAAAACCTGACTTTTGTTTGTGTCTTTGAGTAAAAGTTGAGAAAATGTATATTCTACGGGATCTAGGGACTGGATACTTTTCTTTGTAAGCCTTTATTGCAGGTTATTCTACCATGGGGGAGGGAGGAGAAATTAGAGACCCATAAGCAGGCATATTAAAGTCTTGGAAGGATTGTACATGTGACTTTTGTGTTTACATTATGGGGACCAGATTAAGAAGAAATGAAGTACCTTACTCTATAGTTATATATCGAGTTAGATTCCGCCCAGCAGTTCAAGATTTGGGCTCATGTAGTTTTGTTTCCTGAGCTTAGTGTACTATTCTATAATATTTTGTGAACTACCGCTACTCTTTCCTTATGGAAAAAAAATGCACTTATATTAACTGATAGGGACAAATTATCACACAATTGTAATTGATACCTTTTTTTGTATTACTTTGGAATAAAAAAATGCACTTATATTAACTGATGGGGACAAATTATCACACAATTGAAATTGATATATTTTTTGTGTGCTTACTTTGGAATTCCTCATTATCCCTTTGCATATCCAAGCTGAAACCAAATGTTCCTCAAACATGGCATTCTGCTCTAATGTGGGTAAAGGAAAACCAGATATACTTGAGCTTCCAAGCCAAAAACTATTCTTGCTAACTTGCTTGAAAGTTACTAATAAAGTAATAACTCAATGATTATGTAGTATCAATAGAAACTTTATTTTGAATTTTTTATTTCATGTTTCAAGTTTGTGTATAATCTGGTTTATTGTTTTGATTTTTCTGCATGCTTAAATGAATAAAACAAAACCTGAAATCTTTATGTGATTGAACACCAGTGTATCTGGGCAAGTCAGTTTAGATTAGTGATTAATACTGTTCCTGAAATTTTCATCTGTCCAAGTTGATGTTTTCTTCATTTTTAATTAAACAGCTTTTCTAGAAATCTTAAAGAAATATCTCAGCAAAGATTTTTGTAGCCGTACCATTTCTCTTTTCCTCCCAAATATTTTTTTTTTCTTCGTTAATGGTTTTAAGATATTGGTTATGGGTAATGGATTAATGTTGACATTAAGTTAAGTAGCAATATTTTATTTAATAAAATAAGGTTGGCATTTAAAAATTATTATATATTTTTTTAGTATCTTAATCTTGAAATGAATGCTTAAAATAATTCTTTATAATGCATTTTAAAATTTATTGGCATAGTAAGGGGGTTATTTTCACCCAAGGAGATTATCTCCCTCCCCCATTCTCATCTAACACACAATTTATTGTATGTGAGGCCTGATCCTATGTTTATTACAGGGATTTGCATAAGGCCTACAGGAAACCAACACCATTTTACTATGTTCCCATTGCAAGAAATAAAATGGTGCCTTTGAGTAAAGCTGCTTCATCAGACACTAGTTTAGCATGCCAAGTTACAGCTATCAATGGTGAAACAGCAGATGTGAAGGCTAGCTGGCATCAAAGCATATGAGTCGAAGACTTTCCTATGGGAAAGAAAGTGCTTCATTACACTTTATCTATACTAAGAACATTGGTTCTATCAAGCTGTCTGAAAATTAGACTATGATGGGTTTTATTACCTTAGCTCTGCCAGAGTGAATTCAATAGTTAAAAAGTAAGTGATAACACCATTTGGGGGATTATAAGAAGTGATTAGAGTTTTAACGTATTTAAACTTGGAAAGAGAAGCAACTTTTATCTTAGCTTCTCTAAAATGTCTGAGGGACAAAAGTTGAATCCCTCTCTAATTTTCAATATGTACCAGTGAAGCTTTGGGGGACTTTAATAGAAGAAAGAAGTTTTGTGTTTGACTGAACTGTAAAATCTGAGAAACAATGTTTTAATTGCCTTGAAAGACAAGTGCATGAGGCTGTTGTCATTCCAGGATACACTGTGGTTCTGTCTCTCTTTTGCCTTCCCTCCTCCACTCTGTGCAGGGACCACTCTTGCTGTTTGTCAAGTCAGCATGGCAACTCAAACACCACATTGCACCTCATCAATCTTAGGAGAGAGGGCCCCACAGGGAGTGAGAAAACTCGAAAAGTCTGTTAATATAGCAATGTTGAGCTGGCATGTCAAGTACTGGATAATGGATAATAGTTGTCACTATGAGTTTATAGCCACTGGTTAGGCAACAATTTGAATGGGATTTGAGAAAGGCATATTTTTTTGTATATGAAAATGTAGGCTTAGATAAATATAAAAATTCTTACTTAAAACTTGTGATGTTTTATTTCTCAGATAAAAATTAAAATGAAAATTCCTCTTCTATAGAAATTGTGACATAAAAGCAACATTTGGTATTTCTAAAACAAATGTACAAACAAAAACCCAGTTTCTCTGCTTTGTAAATTCTTTGAGAAAATTATCTTAATTGGCATTGTGGCTAAGAAGTATCTATTAATCATGCATAGTGAGTTTTTTTTTTTGGGGGGTAGGGGGAATCCAACTTTAGGGTATCAACAAAAACAATTATCTTTTACAGACTGAATATTGTGAAACTTGTACTTAATCCAGAATACCCTTGGCAGTTAATGTTCTTGATTTTTCATGCACCATTATGCCTTTTTTGGGGGAGGAGCTATTTTTTATTTTTGCAAATGCACTTTAAAGTAATTAACATCTTTGGTCAGCTGAATATTCTTTCGTTCATTTGTTTTCCTGTTTCTTTTCCAAAAGTGCTAATGGCAATAATAGCACTTTGTTCTTTGATATTAAGAGCTGATTAAAGACATCATATGGTAGTTAAGTTGGTTCTTTCATTATACCATAAAGCAAAATGAGGTTTACTATTACTTACTGCTGCTGCCATCTTTGATGTTTAGACTTTCATTTAAAGACAAAAACAGAACAGTTTTTCCCCCTTGGCAGCAAGCAAAATGTAGGATCATCAGCCCTTCTATTGTCAATGACCTTATTACTACATCACACATATCCACAAGTAGGAAACATAACTCATAAAGCATCCTTTCTTTTATACCCTTTCCCTACCCTGACACAGATTGGAAAAAGGACAAAATAAACTTTAGAGCTTATTCATAGGTGTTGATAATTGCAAACTGAATATAATAGATTCCTCAAAAATATTGCTTTTGATAATATGACTTGATTAGACATTAATGCTAAATGTCTTAGGCGTGAAGTCAGATTCTGAAATTATTCCAAGTTCTTTTTGTTGTGATATTATTGACTGAGGCAGTTGGTAAATGTGTCATGCATACTGGTGAGCACTTTCATTGACCTCCTGTATTCAGAGAAATTCCTTAACAGTTTCAAAAGTAAAGAAATTTCCAGATGAGTGAATGTGTCTGCGTGTGTATGCACGTACATGAGTGAGTGTGTCCTATAGGAAAAAGATATGCTACCGTAATTGGAATTAAATTATGAATGATTACATAATTTATCTTTCTTCTACCAGTTTCCATATTAAATCTGTTTTAGTGGAAGAATAGTTCAGGGTTGGCAATAAATTGCAATTTATTTTTCCTGACGGCATTTGAATAATACTTTTGATTGTTATTAGCCTATTGTATATACCATAGCACTAGTGGAGTTCAATGAAAAGATTTGATTATCTCTAAAGGTAGGTGTTTCCTTTATTAAATATTGTAATTACAGCTAATTAGAGGTAACACAATAAATTAGCTTGCTTTGTAGGTCCCTTGACTGTTTTCAGAACACTATGAGTTTATGCTTCATTTTAATTTATTACAGAAACAATTAAATAAAGACCAAATAATTAGAAAGCAACATTAATAATGAATATAAAGATTGTTGAGTCAATACAATCCAGTTTAACAAAATGTTTAAAGGCATAATCTAGGTTGTGTCATGAAATCATACATCTGTCACTCACTGGGAATTTGTTTAACCTCTCCAGACTTTTTATAGGTAAACTGGGGTGTAATTTTATGTCTTATAGATTGTTCTCATAAAGCACTAAACATGTGATAAACTCGCAGTATGTAATTACTGCTACCCTTATTTTAAGGTCCTTAATAGTTGGATCATTAAATTCTGTAGCAGATGAAACCATTTCCCTCAATATGAATGCTTGCATTCCTGGAAATACATCTAGTTTACCTATGGTCAATGCCAAAATCTGACACTCAATTGCATTTATGTTTGATTTGTGATTTGATCTGACTGTAGATTATTAAAACATATTCTAGATTACTCTCTTGTACTGCTAAAAAGATAAAATGCATCATGAATCCAGTTCCATCCATATATTATATATAATCTTTTACTTAATGATCTTTTTATTAATGGTTGTTTAATTAATGGTCTTTTTATTAACATGTGAGATTTACTTTGACAACAATTCATGCTCAGAATTAATGCTTAAATAGAAGAGAAACTCCTTCCTCTCCATAAATATTAACCACTGTAATTTTAGCAAGTTTCTTTTTCTCTTATAAAAATAACGCATATGACTCATGAGAACTATAGAATTTTAGGAAAACAAAGGAAAAAATGCCAAAGTTCAACCTACAAAGACAAACCTTAATATCCTGTAACAAGTCTCCAGTATTTTCTCTATGGATATATATATATATATATATATATATATATATATATATATGCCTATATATTATATTATATATATATTATATATATTATATATTAGCCTATATATATATATATAAGATTTATTTATTTATTTATTTTAGAGAGAGGGAGAAAGCATGGGGATGGGAGGGGCAGAGGCAGAGGGAAATCAGACTCCTTGCTGAGTGGGGAGCCCCTCTCAGGGCTTGATCTCACAACCCTGAGATCATGACCTAAGCCAAAATCAAGAGTTGGTCACTTAACCGACTGCACCGCTGAGGTACCCTCTCTATGGATATACTTTTATCTCATGTTTTTTTTTTTCTTTCTTGTTTCAGTGTTAAAAACTTTTAGCCTTTATATAGTTTTACAAATATCATACTTTCACTGAACACAAGTACTGATGCTCTTTTCAGGAATATGCTTTAAAGATTCATTATCAGTAAAATAGGGTTATAAGAATATTCTTATGATATTTTCAGAAATAATTTTTTTCTTGAAATGAAGTCTACAACAAAAAGCCTTTTGTGAATTTCCAAACCCATTTACCTAGTCTTTGCAAACTTTCAAATTATGTTAATATATAAACACACATGTATAGCAAAGAAATAACTTACAACTTAAATACCTAAGATACCAATTGAGATATTCATTTTTAATGTTCATTGCATTAAAATATCAGAAATTTTAATGCTTTAAAATATTAAATTTAATAAATGTTTTTAATCAAACCTTAAAGGAAAATTGGTAGAGAGATGATATTAAGGTTATCTGTTTAGGCTTCCTGGTACAATCTTGTCTTTAAGTGAAAGAGAAAAAAACCTGGTAATAAAAATATATAGGAGAGTCATTAACCTCTTTCAGTTAAGCTACATTGGTATATATTTAGAAGAATGATTATCTTTCTTTATCTACATTGGCTGCAGTTTAGCCTTTCCATGTCTATAAGTGAGAAAGAGCATTTGGATGGCTATACTCTCATAAAGAGTTGACACTGACCGCATTTGGGTTGGAATTCAGTTTCTCAGTTATACTGGGATGCCCGACTCAGTGGTATCAGTATTCTTATACAGATATCTTTGTTATATCTGATCATGTTTAAAAAAACATTTCATAAAGGATTCCCCAAATTTGATGCTGGCAATGATGGTGATGATGATGGTGACATTGAAGATGCTGATGTTCATGACACAGACACCACCTGACATCCAGGGAAAACACTAGAGCTATTTATGTCTAGGAATTAAAAGCAATAGAGATGACTTTAAGAAAACCAGCAAATTTTTTTCTCAAGGAATCAAATAAACTAGCATTAGCAAGTGGGTAACTTCCAAAGTCAGAAAGACATCTTTATTTGAAGGTGTCTGAAAACTAATTTTGTGGAAACAGGAATCCTGAGGTCATGGGATGTAACCTTCCTCATAATGAAGGAGCTTGTGCGTAAGCATCAAGCCAGCTAGGCTTCTCTTTCAGAGCTGCTTTGTCTCTGGGGCCCAACATTGCAAGTTGCCACTTCCATTTACTCTACACTGATACCATAACACGCATAATTCTTAAGAGTAAAACTCTTATAGCTAGAAGAACAAAATTAATTGTATTTTGAAAATAATAATGGTAGCTAAACTCTTCCTATGCCTATTTGTGTGTGTTGTCAGTAGACATGCAGTAGCTATCTTACCATCCTTCTCACTCATCCTTATTAGCAATTGTTTCTTTCCAAATCTCAGACCTAATTTATTGTCCTGCTATATCTTGGAAATAAGCTTGCAGTGTTTTATTGTTACTACCTCAAGAAACACTTGAGTATTTTGCTTGTGCTTCTTTCTTTGAATTTGGGAACACTTTTAGCAGTGTCAAGAGCTGTAGTTTGCTATAAAACTCGTCAAAGAAATATCACTATCTCAGGCTAACAAATAAGACTGGAGTTCTCTTTAGTTATGGCTTTTAATACAATGTGCATGGCAGTTAAATACATGAAATGTGGCTAGTGAGACTGAGGAACAAAATTTCTCTTTTTAAAATTGAAGTATAGTTGACACACTATGTTGCAGTAGTTTCAGGTGTACAACATAGTGATTAGATTCGTCTATTTATTACGCTGTGCTCACCACAAGTCCAGCTACTGCCTGTCACCATACAATGCTATTACAACACCATTGACTATACTCCCTATGCTGTGCCTTCTATCTCCATTATTTATTCTTTCTGTAACTAGGACAAAATTTTAAATTGTATTTATTTAATTTAATTGAAAATTTGAACTTGAGGTGGTGTAGACATTTTCCCATTAAACACAAAATTATATATTTATTTTAAATTTTGCATCATATTAAATGTATTGTAGAGCATGTGATCAGTGCCTGTGTCATTTTTAGTATTACTCATAAACAAATCAACAATAGCAGTAGCAATGGATTGACCCAGTTCAAGTGATTTAGTCTGGCAATTAAATTCAAATATAGGGGCACCTGAGTGGCTCAGTCAGTTAAGCATCTGCCTTCAGCTCAGGTCATGATCTCAGGGTCCTGGGATCGAGCCCCATGTCAGGCTCCCCACTCAGCAGGGAGTTTACTTCTCCCTATTCCTCTGCCCCTTCCCCTGCTTGTGTATGTTTGCTCTGTCTCTCTCTTTCATTGAAATAAATAAATAAAAGCTTTAAAAATTAATAAATTAAAATATATCCTGTTATTTTAAACAAAATATAATTAAATATAATAAAAATATGGGCAAATTTTCAAATTTAAAATGAAGGTATATTATTGAAGGAGAATTGAGTAGAAGTGGAGAAACTAGTAAGACAACTGGAAGAGTAAAGAATAAGAGTCTGGATGAACATATGTTACAGATTTTGCCATAAATAGCAATTGCAACTTGCCGAGGCAGAGCACAGGGAAAAGCTATTTGTTGCAAAAAAAGGATTTTTAACAATAATAAAGTCATTATCAAGAAATATTCTCAGAAAATACATAGTGAATTTGATAAAGTTTTTCTTGACAGTAAAAGAATCAATGAAATTAGTTGCCTGAAATCAGAGTCAACTGTTCCAAAAATTTAAAAATTATTTTTAATAGGATCTGAGCTTATGCCTTTGGACTGCTATTGAATAACATGGATTATTAAACATAGGGGGAAAAGTAGATGAGAAGTTGATAAAAGATACTATTTCAACTGTGGAAATGTTAGAAAATTATAAAGAAAAGATTAAAAGAAATATTGTACAATAAGTAAAAGATCTTCAGTTATACCACCAAACAATTGCCCATTGTATACAAGAGCTTCCTAATAATAGTAAATATCATTTGATTTAAAATTTTCAAAATTGCAAGCAATTTTTGGAGATGTAGATGAAGNTGCCCATTGTATACAAGAGCTTCCTAATAATAGTAAATATCATTTGATTTAAAATTTTCAAAATTGCAAGCACTTTTTTGTAGATGTAGATGAATTACTCAATGTAAGAGACACTGATTACTACTTTGGGTACATTTTTTCTCAAAGGACTTTCAAATTTAGAAAGAAACGTCGAGTTTCAAACTAAAAAGAACTAGTGGCATAGGTATTTTTAAAATTTTTATGGATATTAAAGAAGAATTTCAGCTGAAAACAGGAAATTTAGTCTCTTTCACAGTGATTGATATACCAGCTATGTTAGGTAAAACAACCCTGATTTGTTAGCATTTTAAAACAAAAGAGTGATGTTTTCCTTATGCTTTATGATATTAAAATTGTGCTTGGTTTTGAAGCCGACTCTATGACAAGTGTTATGGCACAGTTATTAGCATCTTCTAGCATACATGTTTAGATGCTATGACTCACTGCTGTATGTAGAACTGTTGAAAGAAATACAAGAAAACAATTTTGTCAGGANCTCTATGACAAGTGTTATGGCACAGTTATTAGCATCTTCTAGCATACATGTTTAGATGCTATGACTCACTGCCGTATGTAGAACTGTTGAAAGAAATACAAGAAAACAATTTTGTCAGGATGCCTGGGTGGCTCAGCCATTAAGTATCTGCCTTTGGCTCAGGTCATGATCCCAGGGTCCTGGGATCAAGCCCCGCATTGGGCTCCCTGCTTGGCAGATAGCCTGCTTCTTTGTCTCACACTCCCCTTGCTTGTGTTCTCTTTCTTACTGTCTCTCTCTGTCAAATAAATAAATAAAATCTTCAAAAACAAAAGAAAAAGAAAACAATTTTGTGGTTTAGTGATGATTTTGCAGTTTTTTTGCCAATGTTCTTTGACTCATGGAAGTCATATAAGCATGTACTGAACTGTTAACTTCAACTCAAATTTTTCGTAAAATTAAAGAAATGACTGCCTGATTTTTAATAATCAAAGATTAAGAAAATGGCAGTATGTTTTAGTTTTTTCATTAATATCTCACATTACAAAAACACACCAAAATTCCCAGCCTGTTTCGCTTTATGAGTTTCCACCTGTTGTATAAAATCTTACAGTCTCACATCACATTGGGACTGAAAAATATGTTTCTAAATTTTTCTTCTGTTGATAGTGATACTCATTTTCAGAAATATGCTTTTCCCTTTGAGTTATGAAGATGATACTTCTTTCTATATTAATTGATCCTACTTTGACAGTTTTAGGTTTTTCACTCTTAAGTGAGAAGAATGTGATGGAGATTTGATNTTTTTCCCTTTGAGTTATGAAGATGATACTTCTTTCTATATTAATTGATCCTACTTTGACAGTTTTAGGTTTTCCCTCTTAAGTGAGAAGAATGTGATGGAGATTTGACGTTGACCACAAACCAGTTGAATAAATCTGTCTACTACAGCTTGAAAGCAGGATTGCATGCATAATTTGTAGCCCAATTCTCAGTATCCAAAGGTTTTGATTTGCATTTCCCTGATACTAATGATACTAAGTTTATTTAAAAGGAGCAGAGTGTACATGCAGAAACTGTTGTGCCTATATCCTTTCAACCCGGCAGTAGAATTTTATTCTAACAAGTGGGTCACTGATATTATTTTTAATACAGTTGAAGCATCATTATAGTTAAAAGAAATGTTAGACTCCAGCAATAAGTTGTCATTCTGTGCTAATTCTCCATGTTGTGAAGAGTCATCTTTTGGTTTTTCTTACTATATTAGTGTATTGTATGTGAGATTACTAGAGAAATCACTGGGTGCAGTTATTCAAATACTTTTTAAAACTGGAAATCCATAATCTTTATTTATTTACTTATTTATTTACTTTTAAATGCTGTACTCTGTACCTTTTAAATGCTGTACTCTGTATATACATGATGTATATACATGTACTCTGTATATATACCTTCTAAACTATAGTCATTATAACCCTTGAACTGTGGAGGAAACTTTCTGCATCTCCTATCCAGTCTTTTTTAACATGATGGATACAAGATATTTAAAAGGGTTGAATATATAATTAACATTATGGTTAATAATACTGTAATAATACTGTAATATATACTTGAGAGTTGCTAAAAGTGGAGATCTTCTATGTTCTTACCACACTTTTTGGATATATAAATAATGCTGCTATGAGTATTTATATACATGTTTTTGAGTGGACATAGGTTTTCATATTTCTTGGGTAGAAATACCTAGAAATAGAATTGCTGGATCATATGATAACTCTATGTTTGACTAACTATGGAATTCCTAGACAGATTTCCAAATGGCTGCACAACTTGATATTACCAGCAACAGTGTATACAGGATTCTAATTTCTTCACATCCTCACCAACACTTTTTATCTTATTGATTATAACCATTCTATTGAGAATGAAGTGGTGTCTCATTGTGGTTTTGATTTGCATTTCCCTAATGCTAAAGATACTGAGCATTTTTTATGTCCTCATTGACCATCTGTATATCTTTGGAGAAATGTTTAGTCATATTTTTTGCTCAATTTTATATTGGGTTATTTACCTTTTATTGAATTTTGAGAGTTCTTTACACTTTTTAAATACAAAATCCTCATCAGAAATATGATTTACAAATACTTTCTTTCATTCTTCCGTTGTCTTTCAACTATCTTGATTATGTCCACTGATGCACAAAAGTTTTAGATGCACAAAAGTTTAATGCTTTTTAATTTTGATGAATTCTGATTTATGTATTTTTTCTTTAGTTGCTTGTAATACGAATATTACATCCAAGAAGACTTTTCCTAACTTAAGGTCCTAAAGATTTACTACTATATTTTCTTCTGAGAGCTTTATAATTTTAGCTCATACACTTAAGCCCATGATCCACTTTGAGTTAATTATTGTGTATGATGTGAGGAACAGGGACAGCTTTACTCCTTTGAATGTCAACAACCAGGTGTCTCAGCACCATTTGTTGAAAAGACTATCCTTCCCCCATTGAATTGTTTTGACACTCTTGTGAAAAGGCAAATGTCCATAAATGTAAGGGTTTATTTCTGGAAACTTAAGTCTATTCCATTGATGTATATTTTGAAATTAGGAAGTGTGAGTCCATTACTTTATTTTTTTAAATTTTTTTCTTTTCAAGATTGTTTTGACTATCTGGGCTTCTTGTATTTCCATATACATTTAAGGATAACTGGTCAATTTCTGCAAAAAGCCAGGTGGAATATTAATAGAGAACGAGTTGAACTTGTGTATCTATTTGGAAAGTATTGTTAATGTTAAGTCTCTGATCCTTGAACATAGAATGTTTTTCCATTTATTTAGGTCTTTAATTGTCTTTCAGGAATGTACTGAAGTTTTATTATATAAATCTTGTGCTTCTTTTAAAAATGTATTCATCTGTATTTTCTTTTTAATGCTATTATAAATAGAATTGTTTTTAGAATTTTAATTTCTGATAGTTCATTGCCAGTTTCCAGAAATAGAAATGACTTTTGTGTACTGATTTTGTATATTGCAACTTGTCTAAACTCATTTATTACTTCTAATGTTTTTTAGTAGACCACTTAGAATTTTCTATATGTAAAATTATGTCATCAAGAAAGAGAGATAGTTTTAATTCTTGCTTTCCAATCTGAATCCCTTTTATTTTTTTCTTGCCTTATTGTCCTGGCAATACAAAAAAATCCAGTATAATGTTGATTAGAATTGGCAAGAGTGCACGTTTTTGTCTTGTTTCTGATCTTAGGGAGAAAGCAGTTTTTCATTATTATTGTGTTAGTAGGTATAGATTATTTATAGTTGTTCCATATCATGATGAAGACAATCTATGATAAATAATTTCATTGATCAGCTTGACTGGGGCATAGAGTACCCAGATATCTGGTGACATATTATTTCTGGGTGTGTCTGATTGTATTTCTGGAAGAGATTATTATACGAACTGGGAGACTGAATGAAGCAATTGCCTACCTCAGTGTGGGTACAAGCCTACCTTTTGGGGCCCAAACAGAACAAAAAGTCAGAAAAAGGTTGAATTCTCTCTCTGTCTGGATATTTGAGATGAGACATGGGTCTTTTGCTCTTAGACTGGGATTTACACCATTAGCTTCCCTTATTCTCAGACCTTCAGACTCAGACTGAATTATACCACTGGCTTTCCTGGGTCTCCAGCTTGTAGATGGCAGATCATGGGAGTTCTCAGCATCCATAACCATGTGTGCCTACACACACACACACACACACACACACACGTGTGTGTATATATGTATTTCCAATTTTTTTCCTATTTTCTGAATGTTTTTTATCTTGGGGAAGAGCTGGATTTGTCAAATGCTTTTTCTGAGTCTTTGAGATGGTCATGTTGCTTTTCTCCTTTATTCTATTGATA
This sequence comes from Ailuropoda melanoleuca, assembly GCF_002007445.2. NCBI lineage: Eukaryota > Metazoa > Chordata > Mammalia > Carnivora > Ursidae > Ailuropoda > Ailuropoda melanoleuca. The sequence continues at coordinate 52,708,047 of NC_048227.1, forward strand.
AGATATATGACATTAATTGGTTTTTGCATTTTTAAACAATCTTATATTCCTGGATAAATGCCACAGGCTGGGAAAGAATTAGAAAAATTTAAAGATGTGATGCTCCAATAGATTTTTAGATTGACAAAATGAATAAGGATTTTTTTTAATGTTTTTTTATTATATTGTGTTAGTCACCATACAGTACATCCCTGGTTTCCGATGTAAAGTTCGATGATTCATTAGCTGCGTATAACACCCAGTGCACCATGCAACACGTGCCCTCCTTACTACCCATCACCAGCCTATTCCATTCCCCCACCCCCCTCCCCTCAGAATGAATAAGGATTTGACAGGACTAAAGAGAGTTTGTGGAAGAAGATAAGCACATTACTAAATTCACTCTATTTTAATTTGGGGGGGGATCCTAACTCCTCCAACAAGATATTTTGAGGGCATGGATATTCTAATCATCCGATTTTCCTGAGCACATATGGAGCCAATGGCATATCATAGGTGCTCAAGAAACTGCCAATGCATAAATGATCCAATGAATGAGAGACTGAGATAAGTGATTTATAACTGATATTTAACTGAGATAAGCAAGTGGAATAGTAGAAGAATTCAAGAGCTCACCTCACTACCTAATCTATTGAATAAATCTTTTGTTCTATGAGTTTGTTTGCACATTTATAAAAGAGGAGCACATAGCAGTACTGGACTGATGTTTTAACAGAACATTATACTTCTTTTATTCTTTCACCCACTTATATCACAAGGCATGTGACAATGTTTGCCTGTATGAGCTCTCCTTCTGACTTGGTATTTTGTATATTTTTTGAGGAGGGACTGAGAGACTGTGGGTTGAGAAAGGAGACTTCTAGATGTAAAGAATATGACCCTGTTATTGTTAAAATATGTATTGTCATGATAGAAAGTAATGTTATAATCAACATATATGCAAGATAAACTGTTAGGAGAAATAAAGAAAATTAAATAACTCCACTTTAAAAAAAAATTTACACAATCTTCACGGGAGAACATGACTTTCAAGCTGGGTACCCACAGATGTGTAAGATTTGGAAATGTGGTGATGAGGGGAATGCTGTCCTGGGAGTAGGATAAGAGGAGGAAAACAGAGCATATACAGTCAAGAGCGCGTGGTTTGGTTTGGATTAAGTGTCAAATTTGGAAAGAGCAGTAGGAGTTACGGCTGGGTGGCTTTAGGTAAGGGGAGTGATTTTCAAACTTCTTAAAGCTGTGAAGCCCTTTATTTAAAAGGTGTTTAAATATAAAAACTCCTAAAAGCAGAGCAATTTGGGTTGAAAGAGGAGAGAGGAACTAATATTTGACAGGTCTGTCCCTTTCCCCTCTTTTCTCAGCTGTGGTCCAAGATGATGGTTGAAGGAAATTTCCTCAATCCCAGCTATGCTTTAAAATCACAAGGGCAGCTTTTTAAAAATATAAATGCTCAGACTAGTTGAAACAATATCTCTAGGAGTGAAATCAAAACAGTTTTGGTTTATTTTGTTCATATTTTAATCTCCCAGTGATTCTGAAAAACATATAAAGATTGAAAGCCATTTCATAGGGTATAGTGAGGCAATGTTGAAAAGTGACTCTTTCTCATTTTCAGTTTCCAAATTCGGGTAAGTATATACTTGGGGGTACATAGCCACTTTCCCAAATATTTGTGGTGCTAAAGAATAATTTTTTAAACTTAAAAATATGACTGGGCGCCTGGGTGGCTCAGTCGTTAAGCATCTGTCTTCTGCTCAGGTCATGATCCCAGGGTCTTGGAATGGAGACCCAGCATCAGGCTTCCTGCTCAGTGGGAAGCCTGCTTCTCCCTCTCCTACTCCCCCTGCTTGTGTTTCCTCTCTTGCTGTCTGTCTCTCTGTCAAATAAATAAATATTTCTTCAGGAAAAAAATATGACTTTCATGAGAATATAAATGAACATGTATCAAAGATTTTATTGTTAAGACTCATTCAAAAGAGAATTTGAAGCAATGGGGATACAAAAATGAATTTGCTAATATATGTAAAATTAGTTGATTTCTTATAGTCTAATTAAATATAATGTTTGGAGTAACCATTCTATAGGTTGTAAATCAGTTTTAACTCTAACATATAAAATTAATTTGCATTGCTTTGGACAAGAACTGTTTATATCACAATCAGTTTTCTATAAGATAATGTCTATGTCTTCAGGGTGGTTAATAGCTTAGTCAGTATAAATTCAGTCAGGGCACACTCCTACAGAATCAAGTAATTCCTAGGTGATCCTCTGGACAATATACAATCCTCTATTGAAAGAACACCCAGGAATCCTTTTATCCATTTCTAAGTCTTAGACAATATTTTCTGAATGTCTCCCCCACGGTTATCCTACATAAATTCTAAAGATTGTTCTTGATCCCAAAAACACTGGTCTCTTAGATTAGGCTGCATTACTTATATATGTGTAACAAAAGTCTTAATTAACTATGTAGGCTTTCTTGATTTTGCTTTGCAAATCTAAAGCTAGGCACTATTTGCCAGCTGCTAAATCATAGAATTAATTTTTAACTGCGAGATTTTATAAATAGCCTTGTATCGCAATTTTTAAAACTGCTATTATTGGACCAAATTAGGAAAACTTCCCTCTGAATTTCACCTACTATGTCATTGAACTTGGATGAATTCCTTTGTTCTAAAGTTCTCTGAATTTTTTAAGTCTCCTGCCCTAGGAGGAAGTAATTTTCCTTTCTACTGGTAAGGCTAGAACTTTTAAGCCGAAGAACAGGCATGTTTTCCTAGGAGGGTTTTGTAGCTGTTGGCTGCACATTTAAAGTCAACCCTTATTTTTAAATAATAGGCTTGTCATACCTGATTAAATGAGAATTATTATCAAATGTGACACTCCAGATGTGGTCTTGGTTGCAAAATTGATTTGTCCAATTGCAAACCAGTAAAAATGAAAATACATTCTTTTAGAACCTGTGCAAATAATTTATTACCATAGAAACAAGAGGACTTAATAAGTTTCTGAATTTCAGAGAATGAGTCAGAATCATTTAAATGTGTTCATTTCCATTTACAAAACCAAAGTCTACAAAATTGAACGTCAGTAATATTCATGAAAGAAAAGAAAGTGTCTCTTTGTAATGGTCATGAAAATAGAACATAAAAAACAATATTGACAATATTTTGAACAAATAGCCACCATTAAATTTCCTACATTTGTTTATAATTAATTCTTTTGTTGTTGTTGTGGCTGTTGTTGTTGTTACTAGTAGGCTCCATCCCCAGTATGGAGCTCAATGCTGTTCTTGAACTCATGATCCTGGAATCAAGACCTGAGCTGAGATCAAGAGTTGGTCGCTTAACCGACTAAGCCACCCAGGTGCTCCCTAATTCTTGTTCTTTTGATCATGGAACAGCAATCTGTTTCCATGAGGTATGTCTGTTTTTGGGTGGAAGAGACCTGTAAATTCTGATTCAGTCCATTGTTACAGTCTGAATATTTTCTTTTTTTTCTTTTAAAGACTTTTTATTATTTATTTATTTATTTATTTAAGAGGGCCTCTGTGCATGAGTGGTGGGAGGGACAGAGGGAAAGAATCTTCAAGCAGACTCCCTGGACTCCCTGCTGAGCCTGATGAGGGGCTCAATCCCACGACCAATGAGATCATTACTTGAGACAAACCAAGAGTCCACTGCTTAACCAAGTGAGCCATCCAGGTACCCCACCGTCTGGATATTTTCTAAGTAATATCACCTCAAAGCCTAGATTCTGTTCTTTAAAGTATGAAGAATTCAAAGTACTTGGTACAGCCTTTCCATAAGACTTTGAGAATGGTTTGTTAATGGTACAAATCCTGTCCTGTAACTTACAGTAGAGGTTTTAGACATGCATCAGAGTCTGAATAATTTGTTTCAGTTAACCAATAATATAAAAAAGAAGAAGTGTAAAAAACTCTTTTAGAGTACCATACATAACTACTTCATTAAAATTTGATCAATATTTCCCCTGAAGGTAAGAATACTATGTAGGTAATGAAGGAACTGTAAAAATTCCAGGGCTTTTAGTAAAGCTTAAAATAGCTTTAATTGTTATACTAATAATATGTGACCTGTACAACCTAACTAAGGAAGAGTGTCTCTAATTTGAAACCCCTTCCATTCAGCTCTTCCCAGTTAACTCAGTGCTTAATAAGTAATACGGAGTATACAAGTGAACCTCATCATTCCTTGCATTTTAAAAAATAATGTAAAAGTACAAATCTTTCAGGTTTTCTAGGAATCTTTTGGGAACTCCCAAAGATAGTTTTCCTATAAAAGATGTTTTGATAATTTATTTATTAAAACCTTTTTTTAAAGTTTACAATCTGTCCTAGTGAAGTCAATATTAAAAGTTGTCAGAGAAGATTTGGTCTCTTGATAAAGACAGGATCATGGCTATCTGAACAATAGTACCTAATTATCTATTTAATAATAATTTATTTTAAGTGAACCTAAATATGTATCATTGTATCTTAACTCTTCAATAAGAAACTTTTTTTAAAAAAAATAAGGACATGTTAAAATCAAAATAAAAATAAGAAAATTACTCTTGTAAGATACAGAATCTCTGTTACTTAGGCAGATTATACATCTGAAGAATAGTCTTTTATATCTTTATTTAGAACTATAAAATGAATTTGTGTCTGTTGGACATCTGTATGTCTTTTCTGGAAAAATGTCTATTCAGGATTTCTGTCCTTATTTGGATTGTCTGTTTTTTTGGTTATTGAGTTGTATGAGTCCTTCATATATTTGAGTATTAATCCCTAATCAGATATATGACTTGCAAATGTCTTCTCCCATTTAGTAGTTAGGCTTTTCATCTTGTTGATGGTTTCCTTCACTGCGTAGAGCTTTTTAGTTTGATGTTTATTTTTGCTTTTGTTACCTTGCCTTTGGAGTCAGGAACAAAAAATTACTGCAACAAACTCAAGAAGCTTACCATCTATGTTTTCTTCTAGGGGTTTTATGGTTTCAAGTCTTAAATTCAAATTGTTAGTCCATTTTAAACTAATTTTATGTATGGTATAAGATAGAGGCCCAGACTGATTCTTTTGCATGTGGTGTCCCATTTTCTCAACACTATTTATTGAAGAGATTGTTGTTTCCCCATTATATGTTCTTGCCTCCTTTGTAATAATTTAAATGACCATATATGAATGAGTTTACTTGTGGGATCTGTTCTGTTCCATTTATCTGTGTCTCTTTTTATGCTGATACCATCCTGTTTTGAGTACTATAGCTTTGTAGTATAGTTTGAAATCAGAGAACATAATGCCTCCAACTTTGTTATTTTTTCTCAAGATTGCTTTGGCTATTTGGGATGTTTTGTGATTCCATACAAATTTTGATTGTTCTAATTCTGTGAAACACCATTGGAATTTTTATAGGAATTGCACTGAATTTATAGATCACTCTAGGTAATGTAAATATTTGAATAATATTAATTTTCTCCATCCATGAGCATGGAATATCTTTCCACTTATTTGTGTCTTCCTTAATTTCTTTTCTTGATGCCTTATAGTTTTCAGTGTACAGGTCTTTCACCTCTTTTGTTAAATTTATCCCTAGGTATTTTTTTTTAAAGATTTTATTTATTCATTTGACAGAGAAAGAGGGCATAAGTAGGGGGACTGGCAGGCAGAGGAAGAGACAGGTAGAAGGAGAGGCAGGCAGAGGGAGAGGGAGAAGCAGGCTCCCCGCTGAGCAGAGACCCTGATGCGGGGCTTGATTCCAGGACCCTGAGACAATGACCTGAGCCAAGGGCAAATGTTTAAACAACTGAGCCACCTGGTGGCTGAGCTACCCAGATAGCCCTAAGTATTTTATTCTTTCTGACACAGTTTTAAATGGGATTGTCTTCTTAACTTTTCTTTCTGATAGTTCATTATTAGTATATAAAAATTCAACAGAGTTTGGTATATTGATTTTGTACCTACAGTTTTACTGAATTCATTTATTAGTTCTCATAGTTTTTGGTGGAGTCTTTAGGGTTTTCTATAGATAGTATCATGTCATCTGCTAATAGGGACAGTTTGACTTATCCCTTTCCAATTTAGATGCCTTTTATTTCATTTCTTGCCTAATTGTTCTGGCTAGGACTTCCAATCCTATGTGGCCTTGTGTAGGAGAGAAACTTTATTATTGAACCTTGCCCTAGCTCTCGGTTGGTCCTTGAACTTTTGTGATTGTCTAGGCAGCCTGATTTATTCTTGATAGGTCTCAGTTTAGGGTATGCCAAGACCTGTTAGTGTTCCAGATAGAGGGATCTCAATCAGCACCTACTTTCAGTCTGCCTAATCTTTCAGGCAGCAGTTTTTAAGATATCCAAATATATATAGCCCTTTGGAGATACAGCTGTAAACCTTGTTGGCCTCCAGACCAAGTGATTTGGAGGTATCCCTTTGGTGACTGTTGCAAGAATCCAGATGAATGTATTAGCTCCTTTCTGGGAGGTACCAGTGAGCTATAGTGAGGCCACGAGAGAGTGCAAAGATGTGTACCTTGACCTCTGTTACCTGAGAGCATTTATGTAGATTCTAGATAAATCTGAAGCCTGCTTTTCAGGCTGAAGCTACAGGACAAGTAAAGAGGTCTTTTTCACAGGAAGACTGGGGAATGTTTTAGTCTGCAGTCTATTCAGTATCCTTGGGTTGGTAGCCTGCCAAGTATTGTCTACCAGATTGTTTCAGACCAGAAATGCAATCCCCGTGGCCACCATAGCTGGGCACTCAAAGGGCTTCCCTGGTATGCGCTGTGTGTACCACTGGCTTTGGAGGGGCTGCAGGAATGGCACAGGAGCAGGACACTCAACCACTGGTTTTGGTGAGTAGCAGGAATGGTGTGGGATTGAGGTGTGCCCACTGGCACTAGCAGGTTAGAGGAAGAGTGAAAAAATGGCCCCCTACCAACAGTGTCACTAATAAGGTAGACTGTAGCTGACATGCTACATACTACAAAACAAAATATTGTTGATATAAAAAGTTTGAGAAAATTATAATTCACCTTATTTTTAAAATTTTTGGGGGGGAGCCTGGCTGGTTCAGTTGGTAGAGCCTGCGACTCTTGATCTTGGGGTTGTGAATTCAAGGCCCATGTTGGGTATAGAGATTACTTAAAAATAAAATCTTCAGGGGGACCTGAGTGGCTCATTGGTTAACCATTCAACTCTTGATTTAGGCTAAGGTCATTATCTTAGGGTTGTGAGATCAAGCCCCACGTCAGGCACTGTGCTGGGTGTAGAGCCTACTTAAGATTCTCTCTCTCCTTCTGCCCCCCCCAAATAAATAAATAAATAAGATCTTTTAAAAAATTATATTTTTGATAACACTAATATTTATATAGAAGTAATTTTAGTTTATTAGTAAACAAGCATAATAACTTTCATAAATTTAGATTAAATAGATTTTGTATGAGAAACCAATCTAAACCTTATAAAAATGAAATTTTTATATGCTGTTGTGTATTATATAACATTAATAATTTAAATGAAGTCATGTAACTACTTTTTATTCTTTAAATCATAATTTTTAAACCAAGGTGATTTTGATTTCTATAAAAAATGGCCTTTGTGCAAGCATCTTTTAGTGGTTATCATAATTCATGTATTAGAAATTTTATTTGTGTTTTCTGAGTATTTGGGAATATTCACCTTATATAAGCATGTATGTATTTCTATAAATTAATCAGAACAGTATTTTTTTTTAATTTAAAAGATGCTATAATTTATTAATACCCCCTGGAAGTAGAAGTGAAGACTTTCCTCAGTTGCAGACATAGAGATACATAGTCAAAATTTACTTTAAAAAAAAAAAAAAAGCCCCATATAGCTACAGCCCTACTACCTCAATGGTCAAAAGTAAACTTGGAAAATAAAAACTTCCTGGTTCAGATATCAGATAAATGTTTTCCTTCTCAGTGGGCATGAAACATTTTCCTAATGAATTTGAACTCATAAGCAGACAAATAAAAAGCAGATAAACCAGATTCTTAGCCATCTTTCAGCCAATAGAGAATAGATTTCCATTATCCATGTGACAGAATCATCAAATGGACAAAGCAGAAAACCAAATCCTCAATCATTGCTGTCATCAATGGGGGATAATTTATTGGTCAGGCAAGATCTAGAAACAAAAACAAGACATAAAAACAGTAGAGGGAAAGGAAGAAAAACCCCTGAGAATTGAAGTCAGAAAAGTTAAAGTTCTCTTGACACTAGGGATTCTCTCTGCTAACCAAGAAAATCAGGTGAATCCACTTGGGTATCTTGGTAAATGAGCTACAAAAATCCTAAAATATAATTTCCAAAAAGATAGAAACTGAACGCATGATGAAAAATTTACTCACCTATTAATTATTCAAAAGAGGATTTGAAAAACACACAAACATAGGAACACACAATTACGAATGCTGAAATGCATTTGCTAATGTAAAACTTGTTAAAATCCATCCAAACAATAAATTTAAGTGGGGTTAACTTATCTACAGGGTGGAAACCAATTTTTCCTCTAGGACAAATAGCAAATTTGCATTGATAGGGGCAAGAATAATTTGCATTACTATTAGTTTTTCACAAGATAATTCTATCCCTACAAAATTGCTAATAGTATGGTCAATAGAAAGTCAGTCAAAGGAGGATGCCAGATAATTCTCAAAAGGTCTTTCAGATAACATCCAACCGCCCCTTAATATGAAACAATAATTTTAATATTTCTATCTCCTCTACTTGTATGTTTTCTAACATTGATCTACCGGAAAACAAACCTACGGGTACAACCTTTATGTTTATTCTTTCTTCTCACTTCCCTTTTACATTTCACTTTTAGAACTTAAAGTATATTTCTTTAGGATAAAATCTTATGTATAACAGTATAATTTCAAATAAAAAAGGAATTATATATAATTTCTAGCTTTAAAAAAAGAATTTGATCATGTATTTTTGGTTTTTGATCATATATTTTCAAAGCACATTATTGTGGATGGCAAGTTGCCATAGTATTAATATTTCATGGCATGCATTTAAAAACATAATACTTTAAACATAATACTTTAAAATATGAATAATTATAGGATGCTGGAATTTACATCAAATGTAATTTTTTAATCCCGTGATAAAAATTTTAAATTTTTGTAGCTTCTAAAATACTTTGTAGCCTGTATTTACATTTATAGGTTATTCCTCAAAAGCATACTTTTGATTTTATCTGCATTTTCTCATAAGTTGTTACTTGCTATTTTTAAGAGAAAGATTTATGAGAATATTAACAATGGCCTCAATAGTTCATTTGGAACAATAAAAGTGCTAAAAGACAGAATTAAAGGTAATGTTGAGATAATTGAAATCTATGGTAAAGAATTTAGTCATTTCAATGGCATGAAGAATCATTTCCAAAAAGATAATTTCAGTTTTTCTCACTAATAGAATTATTTCTTTTCTTTGCCTATAGGATAGATTTGGCCTTAGCATATAATATTTAATGAAGAACAATAACCTCTGCAGATAAAATTTTAATGTATGTCTCAGATAAGCCCAAGTGAGGTATAAATTAGATTAATGGTAAAGAACAACAAAAAGGGATTGGCCAGCAACTGCTCGGTTTGAGAATGGGAAGAGAGAGATTTGTGTTATAACAATACCTCTATGCTTATAATTACCTTCTTATGGCATAAAAAAAGGTTCATAGGCCATAAAATTACCTGGAATTTTTGTTAAAAATGTAAAATTCTGGGCCTTTTCTCCAGTTTACCAATTCAGAAACTACCATTGGGTCTACAAGCCTCTGTCTTTAGCAAACTCTCTAAGTGATGCTTATGAATGCTATATTTTAAAGCCAGAAAGCTTTAATAGATGATACCTACTTTTAAATACATTTATGCTTATTGTTGCAAATATGCATTATAGAGGAAACATTCAATCTCACTAATAATCTAAAAATCCAATAACATAGGGGTCTTTTATAAAGGAAGACATATATTCAGAAATATTCCTACTGTCATCACCTTTCTGGAAAAGATTTTTTGCAGACTTTTCCTTAGAAATTTAGAATCATTAAGATTTTTCAAAAGATTTGTGGGACTCAACATGAGTCATTTTTCATCTCTTTTTAAACATATTTACCTATTATAAGATTATTTGTATCAAATAATAATTTCAAAGGATCAGGCATGCAATAATATTAGCATATATGAAATCATCTCTCAGAGACTCATAACTCATCAAATTATCAACTTTACCCAAAGCAAATCCTTGGAACACTATTCGTTAGGATGTAGTATGAACCAAAAGCTTTAGGGTGATCAAGTAGTATGAGAAATGTTGCATTGTATAGCACATCTCAGCACAGTGAGTCACAATGCACATTAACATATCAAAGCTCTGAGGAATCTTAGAGTGCTGCATTCTGTTCCAATACTGTTTAACTTAACTAAGGTATTTGGCCATAAATAATATGTTACGTAATGAGGAAATATGCTTTTGGATGCACTAAATTGTGTGAATCATAGAATTAGTGTTTTTTAATTAACAATCAACATATTCTATATTAAATTATACTAATTCAAATTCTGAAAGTTATTGTTAGTGATTGAATCTGTATATATGTAACAGTTAACCAGTCAGTCTGGGAGGTTTAAGATAGGCTTCCTTTAAAAATAGGTGTTTAAATTGAAACGAGTCAAAAAGAGAGTTAGCTACGAAAAAATTAAGGGTAAAGTGTAGGATAAGGTTGGTTCAATAAGAAAGGAAATTTTAGGTGGAAATAGTCCAAAGTAGAAAGAATAGTGTTAATTATATTGTTTGCTTATTTTTACATAGGAAATGAAAAAAAAAGAGGAGTCATGGATTATGTCTTGGTTCTTTTTTTTTTTTTAAGATTTTATTGATTTATTTGACAGAGAGAGAGACAGCCAGCGAGAAAGGGAACACAAGCAGGGGGAGTGGGAAAGGAAGAAGCAGGCTCTCAGCAGAGAATCCTGAAGTGGGGCTCGATCCCAGAACGCTGGGATCATGCCCTGAGCCGAAGGCAGACGCTTAACGACTGAGCCACCGAGGCGCCCCATATGTCTTGGTTCTATACATTAATTTATGGAAACCCAGAGAGATGGAGAGAGACAGCCAGCGAGAAAGGGAACACAAGCAGGGGGAGTGGGAAAGGAAGAAGCAGGCTCTCAGCAGAGAATCCTGAAGTGGGGCTCGATCCCAGAACGCTGGGATCATGCCCTGAGCCGAAGGCAGACGCTTAACGACTGAGCCACCGAGGCGCCCCATATGTCTTGGTTCTATACATTAATTTATGGAAACCCAGAGAGATGGAAAAAAAAATCATTACTTCAATGTGGGATCCATTAACTTTAAAATGTTTTTGAAACCTCCATATGGAGATGTATAGAAAGAAGATAAGAATGGGAGTCCAGGGAGCCCATGTGTGATAGTTATCAACTCATGTAATTAAAACATTAGGAATAGATAATATCACCTAGAGAGTTGTAGGGTAAAGAGACAAGTGTTTAGGCAATGGTATCTGGCACTTTACAAGCCAATATTTCGGAGGACAATGACCCAACAAGGAAACTTTGAGAAAACAGAGAGGTAGGAAGATAATGTGAAATGTATTTGTCTGGGAAACCAAAAAGGCTTGTCCTGGGAAAGAAGCTGTGATCAACAATGTAAAGTGCTGCTTAGAGATCAAACAAGATAGGGAAGAATCCATTGGACTTTGTGACATGGAGCCCATTTCAGAAGCATAATTGTAGATGAGGGAGGAAAAACTGGAGCTGAGAAAACAGATATAGAAATAAATAGAAAATAGTATGAGTGGAGAAGTGGTTTGGTTAACTGCCAAATAGTGGGGAAAGAGTGCCAATGACGAAGGGGAAGAGGGATTAGTTACTTGGTCTTATAATTAATTATATTACCTGTGTTTTTATCTACTGTATTTTTTCTCTTGGGTTAAATGATGAAAGAGAAAGAAAAGTGATTGAAAAAGTAGAGATGGGGCACCTGGGTGACTCAGTCGGTTAAGTGTCTGCCTTCACCTCAGGTCATGATCCCGGGAGTCCGGGATGGAGTCCCACATCAGGCTCCCTGCTCAGTGGGGAGTCTGCCACTCCCTCTGCTCATATTTTCTCTCTCTCTCTCTCTTTTTCTCACTTGCTCTCTCTCTCTCTCTCAAATAAATAAAATCTTAGAAAAAAGAGTAGAGACACAGGGAAATATTTGATAAGATAACATCCCTTAAAAAGTTGAAGAGGGTGATATACAGAAAGGAAATAAATTATTTAGCTTCGAATGGAGGGCAGGGGTAGGGGTGTCTCTAACTATACTGGGAAGAGAGGAAGGAAAAGCAGTCAAGGTTAAGTGGAGGGTAGGAGGACCAGAGATGTCAGGGAAATGGAAATTGGGTTGAGATCAGCTGTGAGGAATTGCAGAAGAACTGATTGAGTAACAACAGCAAGTAAGTCGTTTTTGAACCCTGTGGAGATGGGTGACATTGAAGGGATTTATCTTCTCCTGTTCTGTGATATTTTTCCCCCGGTGGAATTAAGGAGCCTATAGTCAAGGAATAAAGAGTAATGGATTTATTCAGGTTTTCTAGATGAGTGTTGTGAAAGGGTAATGAAGCAGAGGACTTTAGGCTCTCTAGAAAAAAAAAGTAGCTGCAAAATGGTCTGTGGGATCTGAATTTGGAATAGTGGTAAGTAATCTTAGAAGATGGAGAAGACATAAGGAGTAAAAGAAAGGCCAGTGGACAGACTGATCCCTCTCCAAAACAAAAGTGCAGTGGAATGAACTGAGCAAATAAGCAAGAAGGATGAAAGTTTGTAGTTGTGCAATGGGATGACTTACTACAGGAGTGGGCAGTGCTGTGGAACAGCAGCGGATTTTTGTAGAAGACAAAGATACTAGGCCTTTAACCAGTTGTCTATATGGACATAAAATTGCCAATAATGTATCAAGAATTGGAGTGGAAAACACTGTGGCACAGTTGCTAATGTCTTAAATGAGTGAAGGAGCTGTGCATTCAATATGACAGTAAAGTGGTGACAGAGAAACTTGTAAAGCCATATGGTGTGAACTAAATAGAAAAGGGATTTTTATAAGAGAGGGTGTATTGGGGAATGAGTAGAATATAGTGCATTCCTATTAATTTGTGCATATATTATGTGGGTGAGTTTGAGTCCTCTGTAAAAGACACCAAGATGGAATTAGAGATGCCAAGATTTGTTTGGAAATGCCTGTGAGGGGTGAAAGAGAAGGAGAGGAGCAAAAGTGGGCAAGAAATGCCTTCAGACAGAAATTCCGGACTGACACCCATGAAAGGATACAAGGAAGGAAGGAGGACTGGGTGGGGAGAACTTAAGACCATGCAGCAATTCTGTGAAAGCCACAGGCTGGCCAGTGGAGAGTTTCCAAGCCAATGCTGTGCATTGGAAGAGTCCCCATCAGGCAGGCAGGATCCATACATAGAAGCCCCACTATGTTCAGTCACTGGTTATGAACAAAGCATAGGAAATGTGGCTTTGGTGTGAAAGCCATCGTGGATCCAAAGGTGCAGCAACTGGAGGCCGTCAGCCAACTCTACTTCCACAGAGTTCTCTTGAAGAGAGATCTGAGCAGAAGACCTCTACACTCGGTACACTCTGTCCTGTTGGGCATCTCACTACATCCACACAGAACTTTAGCTCTTAATTCTTTCCTCATTGCTTTTGTTTTGTAACTTGTTTTACTTTTCTAGAAATACTCTATCCAGAAAAAAAAAATCTGCTCAATAAAGATCTTTGAGTAACTTTCCCGGAAGTGAACTACATGAGAAACACACTTGAAATGGCTCAAACAGTTATTCTCATGAGTTCTGTGCAGCAATGTATTTGGTTGCTTGTAGAAGAAAGTGATTTTCATTCCATTCTGGATGTAAACATCTTTTTTAAAAATGATGACAGTGCATTCCTGCTGATGTAAGGTTTTTTCCTGACCCCCAAATATTTTTGTCTCAGAGACTCAAAGACCATAAGTCTAACTACCAGTTAGCTTCTAATCTTCATGAAGAGTATGGCTTAGATGTCAGGGTGTTAAAGATCAAATCTGCTGGGTCAAAATTCTGTACATCCAGAGGTTTCAAGATTAAAGTGGAGGGAGTTCCTAATCAGAGAAATGCTGGTTGATGTATGTACTCAGTTGTATATTTCTACCCCAACTTTGAGGAGTTTAAGAAGTGTATATCCATATCTCTGTCAGGTATTTAAAATGGCATTTGTTGTTACAAAAGGACTGAATCTAGAAGTTGTCCTTATTTTGACTGTCAGCTTAGTAACCTCTTGGTATTTTTTAAATTCTGATTGGCAGCTCTTGGGTACTTACACTCATCTTACTTTTTCTCTTTGAATAATGCTCACTTAAGCTCATTATATCTTCAATATCTTTATGTCAAAGAGTTGAAGCAATCTGGCAGTTCCTGACAGAAAGAAGTTAGAGTATAGAAGCCAATTTCCCTCATTTTTTTTTTCTGGTACTATTGCTGATACTTCTGCAACCATATAAATGTTATGAAAGAATGGTTGAATTAAACGGTGTCAACGGGGCATAAATATTAACAATCAGTTCACTGGTATGGAAAGCATGTACATAATATTTAGAATCATTTACTAGCTGCCTGTTTTTTATTCATTAGAAAACTGTATTTATTTACTGTTAGCAAATAAATGACAAATATTTTGCAGTATTAGCTGCAGACTCTAAATCTCTCCTTCCTTCTAGCTTCTTATACCACTTAATGGTATAACTATGGATATATCTCAAGTGCTATTTTGTTCTTACTTATATATGTTAATCATGAGTCAGAACATCTCATTCCCCATGGTCAGTTTTGGATAACATATTTTCAATGAATTAGTTGTATCCAGTAGTCATGTAAGCAGATGTTTGCATAGTAAAAAAACAAGCAGTAATACTTTTCCAAATTCAAGTAGTTATACTCTCCAAATTCAGTTATCGTGAGCAAAATTTTACTTCTCCTGAATACCATTTGGGAATTATGAAGTTTAGTAAACTGAAGTTTAAATTCAAATTTATTCCATTGAAACTAAATGTATACTCTTTGAAAAGTCTTTTGATATATACATTTATTTAAAACATTGTATCAGTAAAGTGGCTGGATTACAAATGTAATTATTGGTCAGAGGTAATCAAAGGATGAAAGACCTCATCAGTAACCATCAATCAAATCCAGCAGACAACCCCCCCCCCCACAACCCATGGCTCTTATTTCCTTATAAACCATTCCTTCTACTCTCCACATTTCTCCCATTTTTGGTATCCGCAGTTAGAATATCAATAGAGGACAGAAAGATTGAGAGATGTATGACTAAGATGAGAACCAGTAGCCAGCACAGAAAGAACTGGCTTTTTTGGCAAGATTGTGTTGGTTGGAAATAACAGTGACATTTTTATGTTTCCTTAAATAATGGTGAGGAGGGGTTAAGATAAAGACACATATACACATATTCACCATAATTGGATACCCAGACTTCAGTGAGGTCACAAACATAAGTTGTCTTGTGTTAATATGACTTATTGACATAACATTGCATAATTTATTGGCACAGTAAAGATAAAGAATAGCTTTATTTTGTTATGTTTTGTTTTTCAGATGGAAGAAATATGTGTATGCTAATGGCAATAATCTAGTAGAAAGGAAAAGGGAGGAACTTTTGAAATAATGTCCTTGAGTAGGCAAAAGGGGATGATGTCTAGAACAAGTGGAGTGACTGACTTTCTTTGGGAGCCAGTAAAGGAAGAAAAGGCAGAAAGTGTTGGTGTAGATGCAAGTAGGTCGATGGAGTAAGTAAAATTTACATGAAGTTTTTTGGTTATTAATTTAAAATGAGACTTACTCTTGTGGTTGTGAATTTTTCTCTAACCATGTTCAGCCGTGTGGGTGCAGCAGTTAGGCAGAAAGCTAGATATAACCTGGGTTGTGTTTTTGCAAAGACAGATGAATAAGTATAAAAAGGGTAAGTCAACTGTGGTCTCTAAGTAGGTAGTAAATTTTATAATTGAGCAGGAAATGTAAACTAATTTAAGTTAATTAATTAAGGAAGGAGAGGGTATTAAAGGATAAGATACAGTAAGAAAGTGTTAGGGTTGAAGGATTGTTAGAAAATTAGAAGTATCAATATAAGAATAGCATGCAGGAATCTGATTATGGAAAGATTGCATTTCTTACTGATGGCAAGGCTTATGATATGGTTATGGGAGAGAATGGTTAAGTTGCAGGAAAAAAGACAAGTTCAAGAACTTTGAAGACAGGCTATGGATATTATCAACTATGAGTGAATATACCAAGAGTTGAGATAGGAGTAACATAAGGGAAAGTGGCTTAGAACAGGGAGGACAACTCATTGAAAAGTGGGAGTTGGTAAAAGGCGGCATCAACACAGAGAAGGTGAGCTGATCTGGTGGTAAGAGATTTTAAAGTACAGCATAATTGGGGAAGAATAACAAAAATAGGGTGGAAAGGGCCGATAGGAAAAGAAAGCCAATAGTCTACCCCAGTGGCACAAGGAGTGTTGGGAAGAACAGCTACCATTGGAGAGGACCATGGGGGAAGCTCCATTTTTAGGAGAGAACTAGACATCTGTTAAAGCTTGAAGGTGAATAGAATGTTCATGGAAGTAATGGAGCATGGAGGAGCATTTGCTGAGTGCCAGAGGGCACAGTGGAAGACTCATGAATGTTGGGGTAAAAGAAGAGCTGGGGAAGAAGTGGCTACCTCATTGACCCTCTTGATAGAAAGTTATCCAGGAATCACGTTTGCTTTGGGAAGGGATGGGTTCATACTGCATGTGAGGTTCTGGTGAAGCTGGTTCTTACTTCTAGCATGTGAGCTCCCTCTTCACCTTGGTGATAGAGGGACCCTAAAGAATATAATTTCTTTTTTAAGTTAATATTCTCTATACCTTAAGCCCCCAAGTAATTCTCCCTCTCCTTATTCATTCAGTACTTGTTCGTTGAATCTTTCTAAGTTTTGGGTGAGGGCTTAGTCTCTGCCTGCTACAGCCAAGAGCATAGGACAGAGACAAAGCCCATTATTTCACAAATAATGACCAATTAAAGCTTTGGGAATTTCCACAGAGGACAACTTCATTTGTCAAGAAAGCATATAACCAGGGATCTAGATTTGTTTTTTTGTCAGAGGGGCTTCTTTGAAGAAGAGGCATTTAACATTTTTTGAAAGGATGATGGTGAGGTAGGCAAGCATGACAGTAGGAGAACATCCAGAGATAAGGAACAGAAGCAGCTCTAAACTGGGTGTTTTTCTTGTATTCTACATAATTTCCCACCACTTCCCATTAAATCTCATATTCTCCCTAATACACATAGCTTCTGAGATTACAAAAAAAGAACAAAAGCCTTTTGAAAGTTTTTAAGAGAATTTGACCAAGTAGAAATGATTATTTTTCAGCAGGATGAAGTCTTTTAAAAACAATTTTCTCTCTTTTTTTTTAATAATAGACTTTGTACAGTAAACAATCTTTAAGGAATCGTAAGTGAGCAATATTTACTAATTCCTTACTCTGTGCCACCAAAATATGTATATTGCTTTGATCAATATCCCCTTTTAAAAGATATGATATGTATACTTAAATAATATTGGGATTTCTGGGTTTACCTCATTTGGGTTCCTAAGTATATAAACATAATCTTTCATGTCTCTGATGGTTTATTGATGTTTTTCTGAAATAATTATAATGCCACCTGGAGTTGTTTAAAAGATTTGCATTAGTGACAAGAAAGTAAGTAGAGTGTCTTAGTCAGCTTGGGCTACTGTAACAAAATACCACAGACTGGAGGGCTTAAACAACAGACATTTTTTCCTTACAGTTCTGAAGGCGGGGAAGTCCGAGATCAAGGTGCTAGCCAATTCAGTTCCTAGTGAAAGCTTTCTTCCTGGCTCGTAGACATCTGTCTTCTTGCTATGTCCTCATATAGAGGAAAGGAAGAGAGAGCCTTGACTTCTCTTCCTCTTTTCATAAGGGCACTAATCCTGTCATGGGGCCTCACCTGCATGACCTCATCTAACCCTAATTATCTCCCAAAGGCCTTAACTCCAAATACCACCACACTGGGGGTTAGGGCTTCAGTATATGAACTTTAGAGGGACACAAACATTTAGTCCACAACACAGAGCATATGGCAAATAAATGAAAATTGATGTTCTTTGAAGTAGAACATTAGAAGCAGCAAATTAATTATGACCTACCCCCCTCTTTTTTTGAATTAAAATTTTTTTTTTTTTTTCAGAACAGGCAGCTTGGTTCTGTTCCTGGTCAGTACATTGTCTCTATGTCTTCCTGAGTCCCACTCAGGCAGCTTTTTATAAACCAGATCCCCAGGCAATTGAATTCTGCTTCAATCTGTCATGTAGAACAGTGAGACAGGCTCCATTCTGCCACCTGTCCTGGAACACATGTGTTCTGTTTACAACATGAGTCTGAATTCTCAGCTACGCATGCTTGATTCCTGATGCAGACCCAAGCAGGCTGGTGGCATTGTTCCATCCACCTTTCAGACTTTGTTTTGTTTTATTTTGTTGGTTTCGAGTTTATAAATATATTCGTCTTTTCTTAGCATCATGGATTTAAAATTTTCTCTTTTTATAATGCTGCCTTTATCAGAAATTCTGATATATTTCTTAACTTTTGAATTAATCTATGGAAAATACATGACAAAAGACAAATTGAAGGGTGCCTGGGTGGCTCATTTGGTTAAGCATCTGCCTTCAGCTCACATCATGATTCCAGGGTCCTGGGATTGAGAACCATGTTGGGTTCCCTGCTCAGTGGAGAGCTTTCTTCTCCCTCTCCCTCTCCCTCTGCCCCTCCCCACTGCTACTTCTCTCTCTGTCTCTCTCTCTCTCACTTGCTCTATCTCAAATAAATAAATCAAATCTTGAAAAAAAAGACAAGTTGACTAAAGTTTAACATCTTAGAAACCTGGGAAAGGCTAGTGCAGACATTCACTTAGAAGTACAGGGGTATGGAAAGTTAAAAGGTCATATGGTACATTGTCTACACCATCAACATCATTCAGCTCAAATATCATTGGCTAGGCATCTTTAATGCTCAAAATCTATTGGACATTAATAGCCAATTTAAAGAGGTAAATGATCCTTGACTTCAAAGATTTTACAGTTTATAGAGGTGTCAGCCATGTAGATTACAATACTATGAGAGGAAAAAGTAGTTACTACAATGATGATACACTCAAAGTTCTGTAGGAATTCAAAGAAATGGTAATTAAGTGTAACATGGGAAATCAGGAAAGGAGGGAGGTTGGAGTAGATTGACAGAAGAGATATCATTTGAACAATGCCTTGAAGAAGAGAAAAGTTTCAAAGGAACAATGAAAAAGAAAATGCTTTCTTCTTCCTCTGACATGAACTGGGAAAAGGAGGAGTAAAGTAGAGGTTAAAAAGTATTTTAAAATCCAAATGAAAAAGTAGAATTCACTCAGATACCCTTGGTTTTATTAGGTGAGCAGATGGAAGGCAGAGTTGTATGGTCGGTGAGAATGAGTTAAGGAATCAAAGATAGGAAGATAGCTGAGTGGATGAAAAGGTTGATGGACAGATGGAAGGAAAAAGATACAGAAAATATGGAAACACATTTATTGAATTCTTAGTCTCTGCCAAGCAGTATATTTTCACACCCACTATTTCAAGCCAAACTGAAGATAAAAGGAGACTGAAATCTTACAATTTTGGAGGAGTTAAGAAGATCCATTTATATTAATTTGTCATCAAATTTCAGCAAAGAGAATTGGTTGGTGGTCCTTTTGATCTTTAACCTTGACTGCTCAGATATTTTGGGCTTACTCTTTTCCTCTTTTAGGGGAAAAATATCTCATGTTATTTCCCCATGTCTTTCACTAATTACTCTGTTTCCTAAATGGTCTCTTCAGAAATAAAATTTTCTGGTGTGGAGTTAAGCTAAAACATCATGATGTTTGCATTTTTGGTCACTCTACCATGCATATATGGCAGTTAGGCTGTCCTGATTTAACCTGGGTGGTAGACTAATTAATGAGCCCTTTAATCTAAAAGTGAAGGAAGACAAGCTAAAGGGTGGCTTCTCTTAAATTATACATGTAATTTAAAGCAGGAGGGAGGTGAGCCTTTCTGATCCTGCATAGTAAAACTTAAGAAAATGAAAAACCAGGAATGGAAATGCAAAAGCCATGGCCATTTTCTCATCATTAACTGATGTGATCACACCTTGTGTTGTATATAGTAACTCAGAACTTTTTCAGTGCTATATCAGGGATAAAATGTGGCTGGATTAGACAAAAATTGCAGGCTACAGCAAATGCTTCAAAAGGTACAAATGGCACCATTTGCACATACTCTGACTTACCAAATGAAAGGCATCTCAATGGTGGCATGTTAGAGCCCAGAGACAGTAGGAAAATGAGACCTCCAACTTCGTTCCTACAAAGATAAATTTGCTTCCTTCTACGCTCAAATTCTGGATTTGGAAAAAGGAGGAACACTAAAGTTCCTTTGGGAAGAGAGAAACACCTTTAAAAGGTGGAGTCCAGGGGCACCTGGGTGGCTCCATCGGGTACGTGTCTAACTCTTGATTTTGGCTCAGGTCATGATCTCAGGGTTGTGAGATCAAGCCCCGAGTCAGGCTCTGTGCTGGTGTGGAGCCTGCTTGAGATTCTCTCTCTCCCTTTGCCCAGCATCCCTTACCTGCCTCCATCCCATGTGCAAGCACATGCCCACTCCCCCACCACCTCAAAAATAAATAAATAAATAAATAAATAAAGTGGGAGGAATCCGAATATCCAGTTTTCCTAAGTGAAAATAAGGTGATTCTCACCTTTTTATTTATTTTTTTTTAGATTTTATTTATTTATTTGACAGAGAGAAAGAGAGAGACAGCCAGCGAGAGAGGGAACACAAGCAGGAGTGGGAGAGGTTAGAAGCAGGCTCCCAGCAGAGCAGGGAGCCTGATGCGGGGCTCGATCCCATAACGCCAAGATCACGCCCTGAGCCGAAGGCAGACGCTTAACTGCTGTGCCACCCAGGCGCCCCTACATGTTGCTGTTTAACTTGCTTTTTAAAAATGCAATAGCATGTTCCATGTAAAGAATTGTAAGTTTGTGTCATTATTTATCCGTAAAGTTCATATTCAGCCAGCGTGTACCAGGATAGTGCATAGGCTGCCATCCGTTCATTCTGAAAAGTCAGACATCTATTCTGAATTGTCAATGTACACACAGTATTGGCTCTTAAATATTTTTAGTATCAACTTGAATTTAGAAGTATACCATTATTTACCTAGCTAGTCTTCTCCTGATCCACAAAAAAGTAATATTTAAATTAATTTTTCCTCTATCATTTAAATACATTTGTGCACTAAGTGTCCTGTCAAAATCTTATTGAATTTCCAACATTACATTGGCTTAAATTATTATTATCTTGTATATTAATGTAATTGTTGGTTTAATGATCAAAATATTTTGCTTAATGGTTAATTTACTTGAAATCACTCTTTCATATAAAGTATGTGCAAACAGATATTAATTTTTTTCACCTGCAAGTACCCTACAATTTCCTATCAGCTTCAAAGAGAATATGTTGTGTTTTAATAAGACTATGTGAGCAGTGTATAGTTACCATTTACCTATAATTCCTTAAACTAGGTTTGTTAATTTTTTTAAACCTTAGGTTTTGAGTTCTTGAAATCTGTATCCTGGTTTTATTTTCGGAAGGTGAGTTCGAAAATCTCCATACTTTTTGAAAATTTGGAAAACATGCTTGTCAGATTGCTTGTAACAGACATCTGTTGTTATTCTGAGCAAAATAAAAGATTAAATATTTTTGCAGACAGAACAAAATGAGGCTTTAAAAAAAATCTTGTATGTTCTACATAAAGTATAGCTACATGAAAGTAATCCTTCATAAGTTAGATTTAATATTCATATGGCAAATGGGTGAAATTATTAAAAAGGCTCAACATGCTTAAAGTTATTAATTAATTAGGGGGGCCTGGATGGCTCAGGCAGTTAAGCGTCTGCCTTTGGCTCAGGTCATGACCCCAGGGTCCTGGGATTGAGCCTCGTATCTGACTCCCGGCTCCTCAAGGAGTCTGCTTCTCCCTCTGCCCCTCCCCTCCCCCACTTGTGTGCTCACTCTCACTCTCTCTCGAAAAAAATAAATATATAAAATCTTAAAAAAAAATTGATAGAAGTGTTGTGTAGGGGTAGGAACAGAACTAGGAATGCAGAGCTTTGGCTCATGTTAAATTTTAAATAATATTCTGTCATTCTAAACTGGAGAGTTTAGCATCCCCAGCAGAAAAGTCATTTGGAAATGTAAGCATTGAGATTTATTGTCTGGCTGTCATCGTGGCACAGAACACCAGGGATGTTACACTCCCTGTACCTGTGTGTGGAGTCGTGCCTGGCCAACAAAGAACTGTCCCAAGCAAAATGTATCTTTAATAGCATTTCCCTTGACTGGAACATTGGAATTCAAAATCATTTATTTTCTCTGGGCCTCAGTGAACCTTCAAGGATATTTCCAGTTCTGCAATACTTCAGCAGTTATTTAGGAAGAATTAAATGGAAACAGATACCCCAGTAGAATTACAGATATATTTGTGGTTTATACATATAGGAATACACACCAAACACACACACACACACACACGTCTTCAAGGACAATTAGTTATGGAAGCAAAAAAGGGCCTTCTCATAAGATTATTTTCCAGGAAGATGATTCACACATCAGACCCCAGTAATCAAATTAAACCATGTTTTTAGAGCAGTGATTTTAAAACATATTTTCTTATTTAAAGAAGCAATATATTCTCCTCAAATAAAATAATACATGGATATCCAATATATAAAATATGTGGAAGTTGAGCTCTTCAGTTGTCCCATGGTTTCTATCTTCTCCACACCCTGTCTTCCTCTCCAGAAACTCTAGGGACCCCTCTATTAAATCCCGGGACTCCATAGAATATTACTTTGAATTAGAGGTCATCAAACTCAGCGAATGGTCAGATAATAAGCAAATTAAGTAAATGTGCCTGTCCTAGACAATCAGCAACGGTAAGATTGAAGCTAATTTGGGATTTGTACCATCCTGGAAAGCATTCAAATTCAGTGAAAACATTTTGCAGGTCGGAGAAAATACTTTTATAAACCATATTTTGTCCCTGAGGGGTACTTTTGTGATATATTCTACACCAGACATTATTACACTGTTAGAAGAACCTTGCTTCTTCACTGTATGTAGGACATATATCCAAAAAGCCATCAAGCTCTTTAATATTTCAGGTCCAATAATATGATAAAGTCCTAACTCCTTTCAAGATGTCTAGAGAACTAGTTCCACATCTCTCTCAGTGACATTCTGGCTTTTTTGTAGGTCCTCTGAACACAGAATGTGAAATCTTCCATGGATTTTGGAGAGTGCCTTCTGATATAAATCTGCATGTCTTGGACTTTATCCTGAATATATGTATGTTAGCCATGTTTAGTGGGGGAGAGGTGGTCAATAAAGATGGTTCATTTCTATCAGACAAACTCTGGGACTATAAATATGCATTAGACTCTTAGCCCTTAAAAAAGGAAGCCAAAATGTAATCATTGGGTGGAAAAACATTTAAAGTAATAGCCCAGGATGGGCTTGAAAGGAAGTTCTTAGGATTGTAGCAGAGAGCATACACTGTAATACAAGAGTGTGGAAGAGAGGGGAGAAGTGGCAAAGAAATAGAATGAAGAATAAAAGGAAGTCAGTGAGAAGGTTCACATATGTTTAAATTTAATTTATAACAAATTTTGTGGTATATGTAGTATTTTTGCCCTCATTACGTAGTTACATCATATTTTTTCTGTCAAAAAAGAGAAGACATAAAACCTATGGCATATTTTATACTCATGCTATTGAGAAATCGTGTCTCTTTTACAAAGTTCATGCCATATGCATTTTATAGTATGAAGAACTGCATTTGAATATGAATTTATGCACTTTTATCTCAATGTCTGGATTTCAATCTCTTTCAAATTAGCAATTAAATTGAACTAAATGCACTTTTGATATGATTTAAATGACGTTTGATTCTTTTTCAGAGCACTCATAAATATGATGATTTTATTTTAGTGAGCTACAATTACGAATTCAAAAAAATGAAAACTTATTTTTTATTTTTTCAAGTGACAAAGGAATACTGAACTCAGAATCATAATAATGGAGATTTATCTTTAAATTATTCTTTTAATTAGCAAATCATTATATTTTAGTGTATGTGTCAAAGTTATGTCTCACACTCAAACAGAGAAGAGTGATTTAGCAATTGGTGAATATGTTGGTGTGGATTGACTGGATACTTTCCTGAACTAACCACACATTAGTTAGTTATATTTTCTTCTGCATAGTTTGACATTGACAACTCTCTTTTGTCATTGCAACAGCCCTGATAAAAGTCATAAGGAGATAAAAGCATTTTTTTAAATTTTAATTTTAATTTATTTTTTAAAGACTTTATTTTTGAGAGAGAGAAAGAGAAAGAAAGCGAGAGAGCCCACAAGCAGGGGGAGGGGCAGAGAGAGAAGCAGGCTTCCTGCTGAGCAAGGAGCCCAATGCCGGACTTGATCCCAGGATCCTGGGATCATGACCTGAGCTGAAGGCAGGTGTTTAACCAACTGAGCCACCAGGTGCCCTCATCTTTTTTTTTTTTTTAAGATTTTATTTATTTGAGATAGAGTGAGCAAGAGAGCACGAGGCAGGATGGAGGGGCATAGGGAGAGGGAGAAGTAGACTCCCCACTGAGCAGGGAGCCTGAGATGGGGCTCAATCCCAGTCCCCTGGGATAACAACCCAAGCTGAAGGCAGACGCTTAACCGACTGAGCCGCCCAGGCATCCCAGAAGGTAAAAGCATCTTAAATAGTGTCACAATGAAACATTTGGGGGGATTATTTGCTTTTTCTATTAGGTAACCTTGAGCATGGATGCCCGTATTTTCCATCTTGTTTTGATTCATTGGTACTTCATTTCCTGCATGAGCTGGTGAGGTTGTGAAAGAATATTATGTCTAGACCTAAGTATGATATTGCACCAGACCATTAGTAAAGAATCATTCTATTATGATTCATGCCTGAAACAGCACCTAGCACTGGTTGAATGAATGAATTTGTAAAAAAAATAAAAATAAAAATAAAAAAATAAATCTATTACATATACGAAAAAAGTTCAAAGCTACTAAGCTTAAGAACTATAGTCTACATATCACTGTATGAGAAGTATATTGTTATTCACTTTATAGTAACTTTTTGGAACACTTACATGCATAAGGCATTAGTGAAGGCATAGATGGCTACATTCAGAATGGCTACGTTAGTGGTTCTTTAGAATCATAGCAAATGAACTCCTACTAGTAAGAAAGCACAATAAAACCAAAAAGATAGGTGGTAATCTATTATTAATTCCATAAATGATTACCTTATTTTGCTTTAGTAATTGTATTATGTCTAAATTTTAAAGCCTAATGCTGATGGATCTTTGACTATTTTTAACAGTAACTTTATATTTGTATAAATGTAATGAAAATGTAACTGCTTGTTAAATTCCTATTAGGTGTGATAGTTAATGTAAGACATATGGGAAAATTAAATATGTGCTAAGTCCTATTAATGAATTCCAATTAAACATCATTAGTTTCCTCTATTATAATTAATTAGATATATATTATTAGTATAAATATAATTATGCATAGTTATATTTAATTATATGAATATATACGGATCAGATGATACTTAGATTTACATTTTAATATCTTCATTTTTCTAAATTTCAATAAGTGCAGGTTGGTGAAGTATATATAATGTGGTTCATATGTAATCAGCATAGATACATTTTCTGTAACTTCTTTTTTCCTGTTTTCTACAGGCTTCATCTCTCCTTTCATTTGATTTGCATTCATTTTTTAAGAAATGGTAGCATTAATTTCCTTTTTTTCCTTGGGCTTAAAATCCTCTGTACCTCTATTTATAGATTCCAAGTCCATAACCAGTTACCTTGGAAACTATTTAGAGAACATCTTCGCTTTACTATTTGTTTTATCAGATCATAAAACTGCCTTCGCTCCTTCATCTGCTGCTTCAAATAGCTCAGTGCTGTGGGAACTGCTAAGCTCAGGGTTTATGCCAGTGTTAGGCCTGTGTGTATATGTGTATGTGCATGTTTGTGAATGATTCATAAAAACTTAATCATAATGATCTTGTGCATTGCTTCACAGCATTATTATTTGGGGGGGAGGCTACCTCTGTGATTAAAAACTGAATTCTGAGATAATTTCTTTTATGAGTATTCTAACAGCTGAATCTGCAGTATGTGGTATTTCACCAGTAAGATATATACAATATTATAATAGTTTGCATTAGACGGTCTGCTTCAGGTTATTTTTAACTCTAGTTTGTTCTATGAGGGATTGCATACTGAAGTCACAGATTGCAAAAGAGATTGCAAAAAATATAATAACGAAGAATAGAGGTTCTAGGGCTGCAGTGCTTAAATTTGAATCCCATTCCTACCACATTACTAGCTGTTTGACCCTGAACAAGCTACTTAGTGCTTTGTAACTTACCTTCAAAATGGGGATAATAAAAGACCCCACCTCATAGAGTTAATATGGGTTAATTCTTGTAAGTACCCTAGAATATATGGCTCATACATGTTATGGATTGAACCAACTGACTTGAAAAGAATTGATCTTAAACTTTATTTAAAACCTATGGTCATACATTGCTCATGATTTAAAGAGAAATTTAATATATATTTCTAAATTCATAATCTGGGTTTAAATGTCAATAAAATCTGATATTAAACTGCATAAATATCATACATTTATTTTTTAGCCTCAAAGTCAAAGTATATTGAATTTATGTATTTTTATAAAAGAAACTTAAGGAGCTTGTTAATTATTTTTGGATGTCCTTGCAAACATTCCATTTCTATTGCACACCTCAAAGCTTTTTGTACATGAACACTTCACAGTGGTTTTGATGTTTTCAGATTCTTACTTTATCAAAGACATTTATTAATTAAGTTAGAGTCTTGGAGTATGTTATCTACATTATGGATTGAGACATGCATGCTTGGATAAAACATTAGATTTTTAAATTCTTCATATCACTTAGGATTTTTTTTTTCTTGCTATCACATCTTCCTGTCAATTCTTTTGGGAGAAGAAAGCAAATGAATTGTAAGGAAAAATTAGTAGGTAATAAAGTTTGGAACTAGCAATGGTTTTGTCCAAATAAAAAAAAAATCAATTACCTTAAGAAAGTAACTTTTTATTTTATAAGAACTTGCAAGTCTTTATTTATCACTTGTACTGCCTTAAAAAATTTTTTCACCTAAACCTTAGCTTTCTCAGCACGCCACAGGGCTACCTTGCAGGATAAAACATGCAACAGAAAGACGCACTCTTCATTGATACATAATAAATGTTTTTTGTTTTTATTGTTGTTGTTTTTTAAAGATTTTTATTTATTTGAGAGGAAGAGCACACATACACATGAGCGGGGGAGAGGGGGAAATAGAGGGAGAGGGAGAATCGGGCTCCTCGCTGAGCAGGGACCCCAATGCAGGGCTTGTTCCCAGGATCCTGGGATCATGACCTGAACCAAAGGCAGATGCTTAACCCACTGAGCCACCCAGGCGCCCCTACAATAAATGTTTATTTCATTATTTCTTTAGTGGAAACGATGAAATTTAAAGAAAAAAGTATTTTACTATTTTAGGGCATTTTCATAATATTAGATTGTAAAGGCAAGCATTTACTAAATATGATTGCAGCAGACAAAGGATTGAATACAGTCTTAAGAGTTCGCTCCATGAATGCTCCTGAGTCATTAGAAGAAATGTGAGATTGATCCAGAGAAATAAACCATTTTCCAAGAACATTCTTCTAAATATATAATTATTTGTTCTTCTCTCTATTTGTTATATATAGATATAATAGGAACCTATTACCCTTCATTTTAATGTCTATAGTACATTAAGCAATGCCAGTATTTTAATTATATGGGGTCACCAACAAGGGCATTTCCTTTTATTCGGAGGAATGATTTATTTCTGCCACCCTAAAATGGCCGTGAGTGTTCACTATTTCATTTTTTTCAACAGTGAGGGTTCACTGTACACCAGGCACCATGTTAGGCACTTTTCATGCATTTTTGTTATATAATTCTCACAACCAAGCTATGATCTGGATGTTCCTATTATCCACATACAAAAGTAAGGCAATTAAAGTTTCTAGAATCAAATGTCTTGTTGAAAGTCGTATAGATATAGAGTGCCAGAGACAAGAATTTGATTTATAGTATGAATATGATGGATTTAGTGTAAATATAAATGTATTTATATATACAAAATTTATATTTATTAATAGATTTATTTTTAGTATAAATATATTTAATATAATATATGCCACAATTACATATATAATTTTACATTTAAAAGTAGAAATTATGCTGCTTTGGAATTTATAGAAATGGTAAAATTTGTTTCCAGTTAAATCAGTTATAGTTGGGTTACTGTAGAATATAGCCATACTATTTGCAATAATTGAAATTTTTTAAAAAAATTTTTGTGCAGGTGTCCTTAGAGTTAATAATGTTAATATTTATGTTAATTGAGATAAAAATAAAGACCAGTCAGTTGCAGAAATCAGAAATCTCTTTTACACAGAGATTCAGAATGTTGTTCCCAAGGAAAGACACAGTTACATGACCTCAGATTAGTCTCTTCCCTATTATTTGATTTTTTTGAATAAATAGATTGCTCTATGTTCTCAAAGTAAAAAGGGTGATACATTCTAATGTTGCTGTAGCATTTGAAATGGTGTAGATAAAAGCCTATTTAGGGGGGCATAAGATCACCATAAGCCTCTTGTCAGTTTCCAATGAATTCATACATATCAAAAAAGACTCAAAGAAAAATAACAAAGAAGAAAGATAATGAGCCTGTCAAAGCAAATGCTTAATGCAGCTCCACTTTGGTATTAATCATACTGTATGTGGGTGAGGGTCAAAGCAGCTGAGGTCAATAGAGAGGATTTTGGTAAAGGCAAAAAGAAAAACTAAGCTAGTGATTTCAGACAGATTGAAATTTTAAAAGTGAGACATAAAGGTCACAAAATCAGATTCAGTTTGCAGAAGCACAGTGGGCAAGTTTTAATGACTTCTCAGCAGAGCTTTTTAAGAAAAGCACTCAAGTTTGAACTATTCAGACAAACTAAACTTTTTTTTTAATCAACAGGAAAGAGATGGAATATTCTAAAGATTAAGTGAAATTATAACAGTTGCTTTTATTGAGGGTGTGTTACTACTTTGGATGATTAAAGTAGCTTCTTTTTAAAAAGGATTTAAAATATGTGCAGGTTTTATTCAGCACACATAATTTAGATATTGCTTTATATCGCAGAGAAGCAATATGTACATATGTGTCCATATGTAATTTTAAAGATGTATTTATAAGATACTTCCCATGATTAAATATAAGTACTTTTCATATTTATAAGTATTTAAAAATATTTCTGTAAATTATATCCTTGTGCTTGCTAAATCCCTTTTTGATAAATGCTGAGTGAGAGAGCCGATGAAGTTCATTCCCTAAGCCATTCAATTCATCAAACCATTTGTAGTCTACATTTAAAGACAAGGAGGAGAAGGACCAGGAGAAAAGCAGAAACAGGAACACAAAATCCTATTGTGTATAATACAAATAGTAACTTGTTAATTCTCCTCCTGAGCATTAAACAAGTTCTGTTTTTCTCAGGATTTCTTTTCAAATATATTTACTATTATTTAATTCAGTTGTTTACCTGGTAAGGTATCTTTCAAGGACTAAAGGGCTCCAAGATCATAAAATATATATATTCTATGCTTTACAGTCTAAGGTGATTTTCATAAGTAGCCATAAATTTGGATATTTTGGGTATCTAGAATAAAATATGCAAATTTGCTTATGCAAATTGTACTTCAAGGTTAATGCCATAGTTCTGTGCTAAAATAATTTCACAATTTCTGGTCCTTTTCCTTTAGCAATGGGAACACATTTATTTATCTATACATAGATGTATTTCTCTTTGTTGTTTTTGCTTGTTTTTAGTATTTCTTGAACTATAATTGAATCTATTGATGCTGGCATGTTTTTGGATCATATTAGGCACTACTATATAGATATTTATTGTATTATTTTACCAAGCTAATGTTGCAATCTGTACATTCACCATGCCAACCAATTAGTTCAATTAGGCATCCTGGATTATCTATTGGGCCTTTTTCCCATAGTCATACCCAACTTCTCAGTGATCTCAGGTTTAATATCCAGTTTTTACATTTAATTACATTTCTAGCCTCAATTATTTGCTTTTGCATCTTTAATGCATAGCATTTTACATAGCTTATTAGATAAAATAATTCATAAAGATGAAAAGATGTCTTATTCTACTTCTTGCATATCTACAGTTTTTAAATAATGATAATGAAATATCCATTGTTCTCTTATTTCAAAATCACACAAAATTACAGTAAAAATGAACTAATATTTTTAATACATTTTTTGTTTGGAACATAGAACATAGGAACATGTTCTAATACAGAGAAATATATATTAAATATTCACAGTACTCTTGAAAATTAGAGCAGGAATAAATATTCTAATTTATAGAGGGGAAACTCTATGATAAAGTGACTTATCCAAGATTTCTCCCCTAGTGAAAGATAAACTAGTAATACCATCTGGCACTACTGACCATGAATCCTTCATTTTTTCCCATTAGAGATAGGATGTACATATGCCACAACTTATCCAGGAAAGTCTCACTTAGTACCTAGCATCATGAACTGATCATTACTTGTGTCTTTTTTTTTTTCAACTCTCAATAGCATCAGTAAATGATATGGTCACCATAACTAGACCTCAGAGTGAGAATTGAGGGGAAAAAAAATCAGAAATAGGGTGTACCAAAGATAAAATACTTTGATTGCAGTGTTGATCAGATCATATTTGTTTATGACCATTAATGATGTAATCATCTTCTTTAAAGGACTCATAGGATAGAACACTTACTGTATGAACACATAACAATTGTGATATAGATCCTTATTATTTTATTTATTATATTGGAAATAGAATTATGAGTATCTGTAAATATTATCTAAACAATTTTAAGGTGTTACAGTCTATGAAAGTGGACCCATGCTAGATCCAAACTAGTCAAGTTTAACATGTCACCCAGCAGATGGGATGGGGAATCTGACACACCTGCTTTCCAAGAATTGAGTCAGGTTGAGTGAAATGAAAGAGGCTACTTCTGATTAATCGGAATGCAAGTCTGGGGGCGCCTGGGTGGCACAGCGGTTAAGCGTCTAACTTCGGCTCAGGGCGTGATCCCAGCATTCTGGGATCGAGCCCCACATCAGGCTCTTCTGCTATGAGCCTGCTTCTTCCTCTCCCACTCCCCCTGCTTGTGTTCCCTCTCTCGCTGGCTGTTTCTATCTCTGTTGAATAAATAAATAAAATCTTTTAAAAAAAAAAAGAATTGCAAGTCTGATTAGAAGAACACAAGCTATAATGGGCATTAAGCTGTAGTACTTATATAAATTGATAACTGGCTAACAAAACTAATATTTTCCCAGTTTTCTTTGATTTGATAACTTTGAAACTGGTGGTGTGAAAACTGAGTGTATTTTGACAGATGCTTATTTTCTTCTGTAGTTCATGTATTTCTCTTCAGAAATGAACTTTTGATGTTAATGATTTAGGCTCTTTTGTCCAGTTCCAAAAATCTATTTTGTTTAGAAAGTTATAATTATTGTTACTATTCCATAGCAAATAGCAGACTACTCTAATGCTTCTGAATATCACAGGTTGTTTTAAAAATATACTTCCAAATGTGAAAAGATTTGACAGATTGAGATGTGTTCCAATTTATTAAGCACACAATATGCATATGATATATACGTGAGATATGAGAGGAGTGTGTGTGTGTGTGTGTGTGCGCACGTGTGTGTGTGAAGGGAACATAACCCTTCCAAAGAACCTAGAGAAAATTGCTCCTGATAAACTTATTATGGAAAACACAGGACAAGAATGAAAAATCTGTGAACATGTCTATTCACAAAATCATTTAAATAAGTTTGGTTTAAAACAAGACACTAGCATGACTATTACTTTTTATCATCCCAGATAACTATTTTGGCTTAAAATATACATCTATTTAATATACATCTATTTATTTAAACATCTATGTATGTTTAAACTGGAGTTATTTCAAGAAGTTATGAAATATTGGGACCATGTAGTGTTGCTGAACGTGGCTGGAGTGAAAATCTACAATGAGCTACTTGAATAAATTCTTTCAGCATTGATTCCCTCAACTATTATTGGAGATTCTAACATATACAATACTATAATACTACTTGATTAATTGTGTTCTTAAAATTACTGGAAGTTTCCCACTGTGTTGAGGTTCAAAATCCTGTGTAATAGAGTCAGTGAGAAGTTCAGTAAAATTATTTTAAAAATTGTTCTCACTCCCTCCTTTTTATTACATTAGATTTTCTATCAAGGGAGGTCATTGTAGTTGGAGGGAAAATGCTTGACAACAGAGTGGGTAAGGTTGAATATTTCAAATGGTGAAAAGTAATTTTTTACAACTACTACAATCAGGTTTCTTTCTTTCTTATTGAATTTGATAATTATGGTCCAGTTATTCACTCGTTATTTTTGTAGGCAGCCAAAAAATGTCAAAAAATGTCCTGTTTCCTCTAAAATCTTTCAGCAGGACAATCTTCAAGTGCAAGATGAGCACAAAGCTATTTTCATTTGCTTTGAGTGTTAACTTGACAGCACTATTTTTTGTAATTGCCAATATAAAATGGATCCTCACCAGTGACAAGAAAGAGGTTATTATTGCTGAAAATTAGGCATCGTAATTTGCATCTGCTTATGCCCTCATGAGAATGCCCTTGCTTCAGAAAGCAAACACAGAGGAATAGAGTTCTTTAGTTGGCCTTAATGTTCTTTTGGTTGCTTGGAGATGCTCCCCCACAGATCTGTGCCACTTACACTTCTTCATCAAGGCATGACCATGGATTTGTTGCATTGAATCATTACTTAGAAACTGAGTTTCCTCCACCATTAACCTATTTTTATGAGTGTTGCCAATGGTAGAATTTCTCATTTTTTCAAATAACTTGAATTATTTTAAGCCCTGGATTTAACTCTGTTAAAAACATTATTTTTAGATATATTTTTGTTTGTCCATATTTGAGCTCCATTAAAAAATACTAAGCATGGTCAATTGTGCTTTTTTTCCATACTATTTTATAGAAATGCTTATCACTTGCTAAAATTAATAGTAGTTCCATTCTTTTATCTATGTAAAAAGCAAGAATTCTAAAGGAGAACTATGCTAAACAACTAGGGTAAGGAGTAGTTCAGTTTTGTTTCTTTTATTTAGAAGCATGGTGCATTGGGTTACTCTCACTCCCTGGTTACACTGTTGATACACTATGCAAGGCCCCTATTTTACTTTAATGTTTTAAAAATATTTTTAGAACTTTGTTTTGTTACCCTTTTAGCCCCACTGAAACCCAAGCCCCACTCCCTTTTTATTCTTCCCATAGGGAGCCATTCTAATGTATATAAAGTATATCTTTAACTATGGCCATATCTTTAAAGATATACAATGTATTTTTTAAAGTTTCTTTTAAATTTTTAATACGTATGCTTTAAAATTTTATATTTTAGACTTATATCTACCATTTCATCTTCTTTTGCATTCAATATGATTCTTGTTAATTGTTTCTGCTTTCTACACAATTTTTCATAGTATGTGTCCATCACATATTTATTCTTCTGCTAGTGATAGAAGCTACATTGTCTTCAAACTATCTTGCTATCACAAACTATTCTTCAATAATTGTCTTTATGCATTGATAGATGTTTCCTGACTGATTTATGGTACCAGTTATATTTAGTATCAAATCTGTCTATCTATTATATCTTTCTATCTCGATCTATCCACCTACCTATCATCTATAATCTGTGTCCTCCAAATACATTTATTTCTGAAGTTTTAATTAATTAAATTCCATTGATCTTTTGATCTATTTCTCCCAACTTGTTTTTACTAATATATATTAGTAATATGGTTGGCCTGTGAACAATACAGGTTTGAACTGTGTGGGTCCATTTATATGCAGATTTTTTCCTAAAGCACAGTATAGTCCTGTAAATCTATTTTCTCTTCCTTATGATTTTCTTTTTTTTTTTAATATTTATTTATTTGAGAGAAAGAGCATGTGCATGAGCAGGGGGGAGAGGTAGAGGGCAAGGGAGAATCCTCAAGCAGACTCCTGTTGAGTGTGGAGCCCAACGTGGGGCTCTATCTCATGACACCAAGATCATGACCTGAGCTGAAATCAAGAGTTGGACATTGAACCAACTGAGTCACCCAAATGCCCATTCCTTATGATTTTCTTAATAACACTTTCTTTTCTCTACCTTACTTTATTGTGAGAATATAGTATTTAATACCTATAACACACAAAATATGTGTCAATTGACTATTTATGGTTCTGGAAAGCTTCCAGGCAACAGTAGGCTATTAGTAGTTAAGTTTTGGGGGAGTCAAAAGTTCTATGTGTATTTTTTACTGCAAGGAGGTCAGGACTTCTAACTTCCACATTGCTTAAGGGTCAACTATATATACTAATGTTAGATAGGGTAAATAATTTCTTCTTTCCCTTCTCTTTGAAAATTAGCCTTTCGTTAGTAGTTTATTATGATATACAAACTTTGGAATAAGTCTGATGAAGAAATAAAAAGAAATATGCCTGATTTATCTTTATTGAACTAACATTGACATAAAAAAAACTGTGTGTTTAAAATGTAAATTTGATATTTTTGACATATGACTCTACCTGTGACACAATACCATATTTAACACAGAACTTATTTATTACTCCCCAAAATTTCCTTGTCCTCTGGTAATTTGTTCTCCCTAACCCTCC
Source organism: Ailuropoda melanoleuca (assembly GCF_002007445.2). Lineage (NCBI taxonomy): Eukaryota > Metazoa > Chordata > Mammalia > Carnivora > Ursidae > Ailuropoda > Ailuropoda melanoleuca. The sequence continues at coordinate 52,743,169 of NC_048227.1, forward strand.
TCAGAACCATCCCTAACTCCTGGCCACTACTGATCTGCTTTCTTTCAATGTAGATTAGTTTGTATTTTCTAGAATTCTATGTAAATGTAATGGAGAATATGTACTCTTTTTTAGTCTTCTTCTTGAATTCTGCATAATTATTTTGAGATTCATCCATGTTGTTTTCTTCTACTCCGTAACTTGTCCTTTTATCCACATATAAGTGGTGCTCAAATACCAGAAGTAATTTAATAAAATCTGATTTTTTTTCTTTTATGGATTGTGTTTTTGGTGTTCTTTTAAATAAAGTCACTAAATTTTTCTGCTATGTCTTCTTCCAAAAGTTTTTGTAGGGTTAGGTTTAAAATTAAGTCTAGGATTCATTTCGGTTAATTTTTGTACATGGTATAAGATATACCATGTCAGTGTTTTCTTTTTCTTTCTGCGTATGAATATTCAATTATTCCATCACCATTTATTGAACAGACTATTCTTTTTTCACTGAATTTCCTTTGTCCCTAGTCTAAAAATCAATTGACTATGTATGTTAGATTTTTTTCTGTACTATCCAGTCTGTTCCATTTGTTTATTTGTTTCTGTCATTGCTACACTCTCTTGATCACCATAGGTTTATAATAAACCTTAAAATAAGGTAATATAAGCCTACAACATTGTTCTTCTTTGAAATTATTTTGACTATTCTAGGTCCTTACTTTATATATGAATTTTAGGATCAGCATGTCCAATTCTACAAAAATGCTTACTGATAATTTCTTTGGGATCGCATTGAATCTGCAGATTATTTGGTAGGGAGTGGAAAGCATTGATGTGAAAATATTGAGACTTCTTATAAATACAGTATATTTTTCCATTTATTAGTGTTTTATTTGATTACTCTCAGCAATACTTTTTAGTTTTAGTGTCTGGATCTTACATAAATTTTGTCAAAATTATCACTAAATATTTCATAATTTTGGTACTGTTGAAAATAGTATTTTTTAAAAAGTTGTATTTTCCATTGTTAACATGTAGAAACAAAATTTATAGTTTTATAGCATCTCTGAATTCCAAGATATTTACTAAACTCACTTATTAATTCTATTTTATTCTTTGTAGAGTCCATAGAATTTTCTACATAGCCATGTGGTCTGTGAATAAAGAGTATTACTTTTCTTTTCTAACCCAGATAAATAAGCTGCTATTATTATTATTGTTATTTGTGTGTGTGTACTTTACTGTATTTGCTGGAATCTTCACTGGAGTGTTGACTTAGAGTAGTGAGAAGCAGGTCTCTTTTTCTTGTCCCTCTACTTAGGGGAAAACATTTTGTCTTTCATCAAATGACATTAGCTTTGGTTTTTTGTTTTGCTTTTAAAGATTTTATTCATTTATTTGTCAGAGAGGGAGAGAAAGCACAAGCAGGGGGAGCAGCAGGCAGAGGGAGGGGGAGGAGAAGACTCCCTGCTGAGCAAAAAGCCCGATGCGGGACTCGATGCCAGGAGTCTGGGATCATGACCTGAGCCGAATGCAGCCACTCAACCAACTGAGCCACTCAGGAATCCCTAGCTTTGGGTTTTATAGAAACCTTTATCGGGGTGAGGAATTTACCTTTTTCCTAATTTACTGAAATTTTCTCTTTAAAATAAAGAATGGAAATCAGATTTTTCCAAATGATTTTTTTGCACCTGTTGAGATGATTGTATGTATATATGGTAAATGATGTTGTTTTCTGCTTTCATTTTTGAGATAAGCTCTATCCATGTTATATATTATTGGATTCTATTTGCTAAAATTTCTGAAGAACTTTTGTGTTTATATGTGTGACCAATATTGGTCTACAGTTTTCATCTTATATTTTCTCTGGTTTTAGTATCAGAGTAATGATGACCTCATAGAATGAGTTAGGAGTATAGCATCTTCAATTTTCTGAAGAGTTTGTTTATAATTTGTATGAATTCTTTCTTAAATGTTTGGTAGAATTCTCTAATAGAGTTAGGCATCAAGTTTTCTTTATGGAAAGAAATTTTTGGAAACTTATAATGACAAATTCTATTATTTTCACAGATATAGATTTACTCAGGTTATCTATTTTATTTTTAGTGAGCTTTGGTAATTTGTGTCTTTCATGAAATTTATCCATTTCATTTATGTTGTTGAACTTATTGGTATAAATTTGTTCACAGTATTGTTTTATTAATATTTTTTATATAAATAAAAACTGTAGTGGTGTCAGTTCTCTCATTCCTGATATTGTGATATGTGTCTTCTGTCTTTTATTCTCATCAGCTTGTTTGAAGGTTACAAATTTTAGTGACCTTTGAAAGAGACTGATTTGATTTCATTGGCTCTCTCTGTCATTTTTCTGTTTTCTAGTTCACTGATTTTCACTCTCATCTATATTATATCCTGACTTTCCTTACCGTTGGCTTCATTTGGTCTTCTTTTTCTAGTTCTTAGGGTGGAAATTGCAGTAATTAATTTGATTCTTTTCTTCTTTTCTAAAATATGTGTATGTAGTTCTACTTTGTCTCCAACCAACACATTTTGATACATTTTATTTTCATTTTCATTCAGATTAATATACTTTTCAATTTCTCCATTCATTGATTTCTTCTTTCACTCATGGGCTATATGGAGTTGTTACTTCTTAAAAATTTGATGATTTTAATCTCTCTGTTAATTTGATTTCTAATTGTATTTATCAGGAATTGGTTTTGGACATTTTCAACTTATACTTTGCTTATATGATATGATAGCATTTCATATTTATTATATGTAATATAATAAAAGTTCTATATGTAGCTAGATCTATCAGTTTTTCCTTTATATGGAGGCTACACTTTTAGATACTTGTATAGGATTATACTTGTTATATTCTTTTGATCTATTTTCTCTTTACCACATAGCATCAAGTTCTTCTTTTATGATTTGCATACTTAAATTCTATTTTTAATTGTAAAATAACTCACATAGATTCTTTGGTTTACGATTATCTTGTCTTTGAATTGCTATCCTTTTATTTTTAATCTTTCCTTGTAGGCAATAGACACCTACAGTTTGTTTTCTTATCCAATCTGAAGTGAGTGCCTTGATCATAGCTTTAACCTAGTTAGATTTACTTTAATTACTGTTAAGTTATGATTTACCATTGCTTTTTCATTTTATATTCTTTTATCACTATTATCTTTTTCCCTTCTATTTTATCCTTAAATGGAAAATGTAAAGAGATTTTTTAATTGTCTTGATATATATGCATTTTTTATTTATGAATGTATGTATATATATGTATCTATAATTATATGTGTTTTTTATTCATTGCTTAGCATCATATTAGAACTCTCTGGTTCTTAAATGCCACACCATTAAAAACACATATCTTATTGATATTATTAAAATTTAATTCTCTACTATAATGCATGTACTATATTTAAAAACATTACTTCTTATTTCCTGTGCATTTTGACAGCATTAATCAGTATCTGAATTCTATGGAAATCAGTGAATATTTGTTGAGTGCCTATTAAATATAAAATACTACCTTGGATGCTGTGCATGATAAAATGCGAGCAAAACTCACTTTCAGCTTTTAAGATAATTGTTTCTAGCGAAGCTTGTATACCAATTTGAATATGGACGTTTTCTTAAAGGTAACACTCCATGAAATGTGGTTACAGCCTATGAGTTTTGTAGAAATACATGATTTTACCTGTATCATGTTACAGTTTAACTGGGGCGGAGTGGGGTGATCAGAAAATATAGTTTAAGAAGGTAATTGAAAAGGAGAGAAATTGGAGGAGACTAGATCAATTTAAGAATTCATAGTATGAGTTTGAGTGCAAGGTAATAAGGTCCTGAAATAAAGTAACATTCAGGAATAGATAAGGGAGAGGTAAATGAAAGAAACATTTAGAAACAGGGTTTCCGATCTGTTAGAATATTATTGTCCTGCCTCCTTCACTCTGTGGCTCTATAGCGTCTACTTTGTGTCACCAACATTTGCATTCCTGTTAGAATCTAAGCTGCATGGAGGCAGAACACTAGAGCACATTTTTTGTTTCTCTCACAGAAAATAGCGTGGAAGAATTTACAAAAAAAAAAAATTCCTAGGAAACTTTAAAAATTGCATTGTATTGAAATGGGTGGAATCCACAAATTTGCTTCTAGGTGATAGGGGGGAAGTAGAAAGAAAGAATACCATTTATGTAAACACAAGTTGGAAATAAAATTTTCTTGGTATAGATGAATTCACTCTGAGCCAATTCAAGTTTAAGAGGCTGAAATTATAGGTAGATGGCAATGTTAAATAAATTATTAGATCTGTTTTGTTGCCTCCGAAGGGAGACTTAGATGAGAAAAACAATGTCATTAGTGTATTATTATTCAAATTTTAAGTTAATAATTTCACTAAAGGTGGAGTGGGGGGGCGGGGAGTCGCCATGGCAGAACCTCAGAGAAATCAAATGTTAGAAGGCAGGAAAAAAGAGAAGGGGCACCTGAGTGGCTCAGTCGGTTAAGGGTCTGACTCTTGGTTTGGACTCAGGTCATGATCTCAAGGTGGTGAGATTGGGCCCCATGTTGGGCTCTAGCTCAGCATGGAGACTGCTTGAGATTCTCTCTCTCCCTCTCCTTAACACACGCCCTGCTCACATGCTCTCTCTTTCTCTAAATAAATGAATAAATAAAATCTTTAAAAAAGAAGAAGAAAAAAAGAACACCTTAAAGTGGATTAGAAAGGTGGAAACAGGAAAGTAAATCCTTATATAATACCAGAGAGAAGAGTGTTCATGTCAGGAAGACATGGAGAAGAATGTGAGAAAACTATTAGTCTGTGGCTTTCAAGTCTCAGTGTGAAAAAAGGAAGGAGTCATTTGGAAGGTAGAGATGGAAAAGACAAGGAAGAGAAAGCATACTCTTTGGAATGAAGACTTGGAAAGGCAGAAGAACCATGATCAGGCAACAGTGCAGAAGGATAAAACATGCAGGAGGGAATAATTTTGATAACGTACAAGGTGGACATACGGAATTTGAAGATACTAAACTTAAATGGCTTCAGCAAGGTTGAAGGCAAGGGCATCTGATGACAGAGAACAAGTTATAAATTATATCAGAAAAACAAATTCTCTACTAATGTAAATTATGGAAGAGCAGGTTGAGATCAAATTGTTTAAAATTGATCTCACAGGTGATTATGTGTTTAAATTAATTGAGATAAATTAGTCTAATTATTGTGAAAAATTTATGTCTAAATATTTATTACATCAGCTTTTATTTTGATTATTTCATGATCATGTAGATATATAATCTATGTTCTCTAACCACACAAAAGAAATGAACAAGAATTGGCAGATTCAACTAATGAGATCTTTGTGTGTGTGTGTGTGTGTGTGTGTGTGTGTGTGTGTGTGTGTGGCTTAGTACCATGGACTTACTTTTATTTGACCCATTTTGAACAGTTNCATGGACTTACTTTATTTGACCCATTTTGAACAGTGTCCCACTTTGCTTTTATTGAAATGGTTATTTCTGGCAGGGCTTTTGTATAAACTCCAAGTTTATTCTGTCTCTGCTTACTGTTGTTTAAATTTAAGAGATTGTGTGCATCTCCAGAAACTGTAATTCCATAATTCTGTACTATTGCTATTCCTAGCTTACTAAAGCTTAGATCAATGTGATTTTTTTTAAAGATAAAGTTCTTGATTTCTTTACATTTCACTCTCTGTGAAATGCCTTCAACAGACATTCCTAAGGAGGAGAAACTTCTCTTTCCCCAAGTGGCAGAAGTAAAGGAAAGTTATAGATTGACAAGGCCTTTGAATGGAAGACAATGCCTTAAGATTATTACCTAAAACATCATATACAGAAAAGTTCATAAGTGTTTGATTTCCTAAGTTCCTTTGTTGAATTAATGAGCATCCTCTTTTTTTTTTTTGAAGGTTTTATTTATTTATTTGAGGGGGAGGCAGAGAGAGCACAGGCAGGGAGGAGGGGCGGAGGGAGGAGACTCCCCATTGAGTAGAGAGCTGTGTGTTGTGTGCGGGACTCTATCACAAGACCCTAGGATCATGACCCAGGTCAAAGGCAGACACTTAACTGACTGAACCACCCAGGTGTCCAATGAGCATCCTCTTGCCCACATATCCCCCTGTCCTTGGCTTCACTTCTCTGACCTTTTACTGTATAACTGTCTAATGTCTGCTATTATCAGCTACATGCATGCACTGAAGAACACTGAATACTATTTTAGGTAGGGAATCATATCCCTGAGTGTCAGATGCCTAGTCAAATAAATGTATGCAACCTCAGAAGGGAAAATGGCTCAAAAACACTACTTTATTTTGGAGACTTTGGAAATCATGAAATGTAAGAGCAAGGCATATTTGCTTAATTTGAGTGCAATAAATAACTACAACTCCATGATCAAGCAATATTTTTTTACATGACAATGTTGCTAGGAAGGACTTTAAAGAAAGCTTTATTCCAATTAATTGTTTGAATAACAATGAAACTTGTTTTCTAAAAGTAAGCAACACTTAAAAACATTCTGTGAGGTATTCTAATGGTATTTTTTTTTGTTTGAAATAAATTTTCAAGCATTTTGGTTTTTTTCTTATCAAAGGATTTTAAGAAATTGTTTTGTATGGTTTTCAGTTGACTACCTATGTTTTTTCAAACAAATAAAATTTGACTTGGTTTCATTTAAATAGATATTTTGTTAGTAGCACTTACTTAGGCAAATTAATTGGTTATGCTAACAGTTCTGCTTACTTTCATCAAGTCGAAAAGATGTTATCAGCCAAAATTTAGATCTGGAGTTAGTCAAACTGCCATCTCAAAACTTGTCTTTACCATCTGGTTTGATGTCTTCTTGACATAATATCTTTTTGATGGATGGTGTAACAGAAACTCTCCATCAGCAAAGACAGCGTTCTTCAACATCTGTGACTTCTTTAGAAGCAACAGGATTCCGGTGAAGGAGCTGTGACACCTACCTCAGAAAACGCTGACTTTGTGCTAGCTGGAAAGCAAACTGCCTCTTCCCAAGGCAACAGCCTTCTTGAGTGAACTTACTGTCTCACTGGCCCCAGACTAACATTCTTACCCAGGTGCCTGCATTTCATCCAGTGGGTTCAAATGCCTCGCTGCCACCCTGGAAATGGATGCAGTGACTTCTCAAATGTAGGCATGAACTCTTTAGCTTTCCTAACTGTGTGAAGGGGCACCAGTTTTCTGTGTTAACCTTTGAATGGGATTTGGATCAATCTCTTTGAGTCGATGCCTCTCAACCAGTTTGGGATTATGAGGGACAGACATGCCACGCACACATCCCCACCAAAAGAGTGTTTACAGATATTAAAGAGATTACAGGCTGATCTGGTTTTTTTTATAAGCATAGTTTTTTGCTAGATAAAAAAAATGTTTATAATAAAAAAATTTTAGGTTAAAAAAGACTACATTGCATGCAAATCTTATAGATTATGTACAGGAAATGAATACCGTTGCACTGAGGAAACACCTCAAGAGACTGCCTTTTATGCTAAGAACATTTTTAGAGCTTTCATTGTGAATTTGGTTATGGGATACACTTACAACACGAGAAAACCAACTCCTTTACTTTACAGTTAGCTCTGCTTTCAGAACAATGACAACAAAAATGGTGAGTTGCTTACACACGTGTTCTTTTACTCCAAATGCTTTGACTTATTTTCAAAAAGAAAATCTACCCTAAATGACTAAAATTGTTAATAATAAGGATAGTCAAAATAATACAACATCTGAAGGCAATTCCAGAAATGGTATTTCTAAAAGTGCAGCAAATTTAAAGTGACTGTTTTAAAGATGCAACAATTATTTTCATGTGTGAATTTGAAAATATCAATATAAAAAGTTATTGCTTCATTTTCTCTTTACAGAGAACTATGCGCATTCTAGACATGGTCCCAAGCAGTCACCTAGGAAGTAAAGAATGTAACAAATACATTCTAGTGAAAAGACTAATGCTTTTTAAAGAAAGACCTCTCCTTTTTTTGCTATCTTAGGCAGGATAGAAAATCTGGCAGGTAAAGATAGCCAGCTAAATAGTAAAAGTTCAAAAAATATTGCATGATAGTCTTAAGTATTGTTATTGTTATTATTGTCTTCCTGGCTACTAAGTATCAGAATAGAGAAGTACTTTGTTTTCATAAAATTCTCAAATGCATAAGTGAGTACCAAATTGTTATTACATAGAAATATTGAGGGTAAAATAATCTTTCACTTTTACTTTCTCTGACAGTAATAAAATGGTTAAAATTATACTCTTTACAGAATGAATGATTATGTAACTCTACTACAAATAAAAAGTCCATCTATGTTATGTTTATTGAATTTTAGTTTCTTTTCAGACAATTTTATTTATAATGTAATTTTCACTAATGCTTTTCGTGGCTTTCAGTTATGAATTTATTTATGTGTTTATAGAATTATAATATTCATTAATAGTAGTGAAGGTGATGACCCAGAATTTTGCTGTTTTAACTCTTTAGAGATTTATTGGTATTTTTACTCATATTCCTAGGTTAGTTTTATTTTTTTCATTTTGCACCATATTTGCTGTTGTTTCTTTTATTTAACTAAATTCATCCATCTCTAATTTAATGCATTTTGAGTCAGAACTGAGCTCCCATGGGATTAAGAAGGTTGAATTATGGCTATAATTTTTTTAAAGTGACCTTGAAAGTTAAACCCAATCTGAAATGACTTTTGAGTTGAAAAAGGAAGTTTTGTGTGTGTGGATTAGTTTGTGGCTTACATAGTTGATTATGCCTTTCTTCATTTATTTCAACCACAATATGGCCAGGCTGATGCTGACACATTTAAAGATGAAAGTTATGGATATAAGTATGTCAGAAAATCATCTTGCTTTTTATAAGTATAGGTAGATTTAGAAATTCATCCAAGCAATCCATACTGTTTTTTAAATCCATTGGCATTGTCAAGAATAATTATTTTGTTCCACCTCTTCCAATGTGATCTTTGACAAGTCAGTTTTCTCAGCTTTGATTGGAGTTAAATAGTATCCGTATCATGAGGTTGAAGAGAAAGAGAGAAAGAAAGAGAATAATTCTCCTCTCTAATTTGTAAAATTTATCTTTCTTTTCCTTTTTCTTTTAATATTTTTATTTTGGTTATAATTGGACAGATCACTTATCACTTAGCTAGGTAACATTACAAAATAAAGTCAATTAAATTATGATAAAAAGCTTCATGTACTTTGATAATGAATTAGTGGGAAGATGGATTTTTCAGTTATGGATTTTTCATTCCAAAATTGATAAAATTGGCTGATTAAATAACATACACACATCACACACATTTACTGAACCATACTTTGTTTTTATAGGGTTTTTTATTTTAAGATTTATTTATTTATTTATTTATTTGAAACAGAGTGCATGAGCAGGGGGAGGGGCAGAGGGACAAGCAAATTCTTACTGCGCAGGGAGAGCAATGGGGGACTTGGTCCCAGGACCCTGAGATCATGACCTAAGCAGAAGGCCGGCACTTAACCAACTGAGACACCCAGGTGCTCCTGTTTTATGGGTTTGTTTTTTTTTTTTTATACTACTGTACCTTGTACTTTTATAATTCATTCTAAAAATGCAGACACTCTACCTGGAAGAGAAGTTAAAAGTTCAATACATTACAAAGAAGGCTATCTGTGATCAAATAAGTTCAAATTTGGACCTATTTGGAAAACAACATAGGTACTGGTATAAATAGTTTGGTTTGGTTTACTCTTCTTGAGTGACTGTGGTGTGGAAAAAGAGAGGTCTGGCATAGAAATCCCTATTATGGAACCTACTGACTAAAAAGAAAGCTTAAGCTTTTGTAAATAGGAACAAACTGGAATTAGACCTATAGTCACTCAGGTATGGGATTCTAACTCAGAGATGAGAAGTTATTTATTTTAAAGAGGTATATACCAAATTGAATACCTGGATAGAAGAAGAAGCAAAATTAATTGCCAATATGATTGAGGCAGTACATAAAAGACAACACAGAAGTCTGTTTACCAAATTATAATGATGATTGGATGATAGGAAGTGGATGCTAATTAGGGGCATTGCCACATATGATCTAGCTATGGCCACTCTACGGTACAGATGGGAGAAGATTCTAGTAATCTAGTTTGTGTTAACAGAAAAAAATGAAGTCATGAGGAAAGTAAATTTAGATACAAAAGTGTTAAGAGTAGAATGCTTGCAAATTGTTTCTCTTACTGTCTTTGGTGGATACCAATGCAAAGTGATAAATTGTATATCCATTTTGCCTCACCTGTTCTCCTTGGCATTGCTTCCTGGGAGAAACCCCATGCTGGCAAGAGGTGGATAATTTCTCACGTTCCTTGTAAGTTCGGCTGGGATTGGACCAATTTTAGCCTCTAGCTTCTTAAAATAGTCTTCGTGCACTCTCCAGTGGATTTAATCCTGCTCAGGGGATATAAAGGGAGTTGAACAGGTTGTCAACATATCAAGCACACACTCACACACCCACTCACACACCCAAACTATTCTTACCACGCTCTGAAGATTAAATTTAGCTTTACTTAGGAATCATTTAACACATACTAGGAATTATCATTTATGGAATTAACTTCAGAGGATGGTTTTTAAAGCTATTAACTCAGTTGTACTATGCATATAATTCTGCGTTTTGGTTTTGGTTTTGGTATTTCTACTGGATTTTTTCCTTTGGCATTTCTTTGTATTTCATTACATATTTTATTCTTCAGCATAAGTATTTAGGGTGTTTCTTTCTAATCTTACTCTTGTTTACTGTTAGCCAGAATCTATTATTTTGTATCTATTTTACTTCATCTTATAGCAGTTATTTTGGAGAGTGTATTTTGGCCTATCTCTAAATCACTGCTCTAAGTGATACCAAAGACTAATTACAGAAAAGCAATTTCAGCAAAATTGTGCCTACTGTTGTAATTCACAGCAACTTACTTTAGCATATAAGTTAAGAAACTACCTTAAACCTTGGACTAGATGTTTAATTACCCTCATCTCACTTTGCTCATTTTTGTGATGGATATCACAAAACCTATCTCATAGGGATACGAGAATTTAAATAACATCATGTTTTTAAAATGCTTAGCATAGTATTTTGTGTATGAGTTCACAATTAAGTTTTAAGAAAAGCTGCTAAGAATATATCATGTATATATTATCAGTGGCAATATTGACCCAAGTCTNATGGATATCACAAAACCTATCTCATAGGGATACGAGAATTTAAATAACATCATGTTTTTAAAATGCTTAGCAAATTAAGTTTTAAGAAAAGCTGCTAAGAATATATCATGTATATATTATCGGTGGCAATATTGACCCAAGTCNCAGCAACTTACTTTAGCATATAAGTTAAGAAACTACCTTAAACCTTGGACTAGATGTTTAATTACCCTCATCTCACTTTGCTCATTTTTGTGATGGATATCACAAAACCTATCTCATAGGGATACGAGAATTTAAATAACATCATGTTTTTAAAATGCTTAGCATAGTATTTTGTGTATGAGTTCACAATTAAGTTTTAAGAAAAGCTGCTAAGAATATATCATGTATATATTATCAGTGGCAATATTGACCCAAGTCTTCCTTTAACAGATTCTAATGGTAATTAGCTTATTATTTAAATTTATCTGCATGAAAATGAGATTTAATAAATTCTCACCATTGATCTACATATTTTCTTCAGCTATTCTATAATAACTATATGTATAGTTAGTAACTTTTAGAATTTATAAAACTAAATTCTAGAATTAATAAAATTGTATTATTGAATTTTTCCTTAGGTTGCATTTTTAATGAGTTTTATGGCTAATTGTCTATCATTTCATTACTGCATTCCATTCATGCTTTCAAATATTTATGGAGTCTCTTTCTCTCAGTACTTGTAATAGGTGTAAAGATACACCTGGACACCATAACTCAGTAAGAGTCATGAAGAGTACAGAAATTAACCAAATAATCATTGAATAGAATGTATAATTAAAATCTACAAATGTTGCCTTCAATGTATTATGAGAACACAGAGTTAGTCTAGAAAGGCGTGGGGAACATGCCAACTGAATTGGCCCTATTGAGAAGAATTCACCAGAAGCTTCATTAACAACTTCTGACTATGTTGTTGGATAAAATTGGGACACATGGCTAACTTGCAATGAATGAGAGGATAGGAATGTATATTCTGTTAGAAAGAAATTTGTTAGAAAGGAGTAAGGAGAAAATATATAAACAACTGGTTTTGCCTGTTAGAGTTTATTGCCTGTGTTATTATTATCTTTTCAGCTTGGGAGTAACAGAGAGCATTATCAATGAATTAATAAAGTGTGTGTTGACATGAGCAAGTTTAAGATTTAGAAAGATCATTCTGGCTCAGTGTAGTGCAGCAGTAGATGTGAACAGAGCTGTTGGGAGAGGGTGTCAGGAATGCAGGAATGGTTAAGAGCATTGCATGTTGGAGGGTGACAGGTAACCTGAAAACAAACAAAAAAAAATTCATCTAAATTTAAAAATATGGAGGTCAATGTATATTTCATCAGATTTATTTAAAAGATGTGACTGGAAGGCAGATTGGAGTGGGTAGAGGACCAAGTAGGAAATCAGGAAATAGGATAATGAAGACAACTCTATTGTAAAGAAGAGGAAAGAGAAAGTATGTTAACTGTTGGGTGAAAGAATGTCAACTATTCAAAGGAAAGTTAAGGCCTAGAAAACTGAAACATACTTAAATGTTGTCAGTTAAAGGGGAGTGATATGAGAAAAAGACAAAAGGATGTGGTGGAATCTAAACCACAAAATGAAGGAGTCACTCTGGGAGAAAGGGGAACAGAGCAGAAAGCGAAGAGGAGAGATTGCAATATAAGATATAAGATTTTTGCTATGATGGGGATTGGTCCTTGAATCTGTTCCCAGGTGTGGTTTCACTTTTCACTATGAAGTAAAGGCAAGGTCAACTGCCAACAGTGAATGAGTCCACAAAAGGTTTTGAGTTTCAGGAAAGGAGAGAAAGTTGAAATCGGCATTGTAGAAAATAAGTTGAGAAGTTTTAAACTTTGAATAGTATTGAGACCTACTTTAGCTTCACACTTTGTAGTATGACATTTTCCATCAATGCTGTGCTGCTTTGATACAGATTTAGAGGAAGTGGATAGTTGGGTTTATTCAGGATTAAGGTTAGGTTAGGTGGTCCAAAGAAGAGAAGGAGGTTGGTGAGTTTAGGATATTAGCAACATTAATTTTGGAATTACAGATTGTGAGAGCTCACTTGAACAAAGTGAAATATGAAAAAGTGGAAAGTACTAATGAATTGGAATCTAGCCTATTAACGGGCATGAAACACCAATAAGTTTGGAAAATGTGAATAGTAAAGAAATTGAAAAAGCACTCTAGGAAAGGAAGAGCTTATAATCATGGAGTAGGATATTTGAGTAATTGATTTTAAAAGTAAAGAAGGGGCGCCTGGGTGGCACAGTGGTTAAGCGTCTGCCTTCGGCTCAGGGCGTGATCCCGGCGTTATGGGATCGAGCCCCACATCAGGCTCTTCTGCTATGAGCCTGCTTCTTCCTCTCCCACTCCCCCTGCTTGTGTTCCCTCTCTCGCTGGCTGTCTCTATCTCTGTCGAATAAATAAATAAAATTTAAAAAAAATAAAAAAAATAAAAGTAAAGAAAATTTAGGTGTTGATAAATAAACTAAATGGATTTAGGCGGTTAAGGCTCTGCTAAGTAAGTGACTGGAAATGATTGTCAAATAACTGTGAAGTCAGTTAAAAATGTCCAAAATCATTAGCCATCAGGGAAATTCAAATCAAAACCACACTAAGATACCACCTTACGCCAGTTAGAATGGCAAAAATTGACAAGGCAAGAAACAACAATTGTTGGAGAGGGTGTGGAGAAAGGGGATCCCTCCTACATTGTTGGTGGGAATGCAAGTTGGCACA
>NC_048227.1:52757263-52757638 GCF_002007445.2 Ailuropoda melanoleuca
TCTCCCACTCCCCCTGCTTGTGTTCCCTCTCTCGCTGGCTGTCTCTATCTCTGTCGAATAAATAAATAAAATTTAAAAAAATAAATAAATAAAAGTAAAGAAAATTTAGGTGTTGATAAATAAACTAAATGGATTTAGGTGGTTAAGGCTCTGCTAAGTAAGTGACTGGAAATGATGGTCAAATAACTGTGAAGTCAGTTAAAAATGTCCAAAATCATTAGCCATCAGGGAAATTCAAATCAAAACCACACTAAGATACCACCTTACGCCAGTTAGAATGGCAAAAATTGACAAGGCAAGAAACAACAATTGTTGGAGAGGGTGTGGAGAAAGGGGATCCCTCCTACATTGTTGGTGGGAATGCAAGTTGGCACA
>NC_048227.1:52757747-52763693 GCF_002007445.2 Ailuropoda melanoleuca
CCCCAAAGATACAGATGTAGTGAAGAGAAGGGCCATATGCACCCCAATGTTCATAGCAGCATTGTCCACAATAGCTAAATCGTGGAAGGAACTGAGATGCCCTCCAACAGATGACTGGATTAAGAAGTTGTGGTCCATATATACAATGGAATATTATTACGCTATCAAAAAGAACGATTTCCCAACATTTGCTGCAACATGGACGGCACTGGAGGAGATAATCCTAAGTGAAATAAGTCAAGCAGAGAAAGACAATTATCATATGGTTTCTCTCATCTATGGACATAAGAAGGAGGAAGATCGGTAGGAGAAAAAAGGGATAAAGAAAGGGTGGGGGTGGTAATCAGAAGGCGGAATGAAGCATGAGAAACCATGGACTCTGGGATAGGCTGGTGGGGTACCATCTTCTTTTCTGATCATCACTTTCTTAGAAAANGGATAGGTTGGTGATGGGTAGTAAGGAGGGCACGTATTGCATGGTGCACTGGGTGTTATATGCAACTAATGAATCATCGAACTTTACATCAAAAACCAGGGATGTACTCTATGGTGACTAGCATAATATAATAAAAAAAAATATTTAAAAAAAAGAACTTTCAGTAAAGGATGAGCAGTGGTGTACTGGAGCTGGCGTGTACTGACTTACAGGAATTAACTTTTCAAGAATTTTATAGTTTGGTTGATATCATGTCCATTAACTTAAAATGGCAATAGTGGGAATATTTAAACTATAAAAACAAGGAAACACTACAAATCTGGGCCTTTCCCCCTTTTGCAAGAATTCAGTTGTTAAACATTTGTTAGTTCGTCACTGAGAGAAACAGATATCCGGGTCCTGCAATATTCTAGGAATGATGGCAATACCCAGACATGAGTAGAAAACCATAGTAAGAGGGATTAGGTAGTAAGATTGTAGGGCATGAGTCTTAAAAGAGTAGGGTTTTGTACCTTAGTTTGTTTTCAAAAGGAGTTGGGACAGTGATGACTTAGAACTGGGAAAAGAACAAAGAGGACAGTAATCCTACTTCCCATCCTTGAGATATGTAGAATGTGAAATAACATTCTAGAATTTTTGTTAATACATTAAAACTACATTTTAACATTGAAATGGAACTTAAATTTCTGTGTGCAGTGCAATGATGGGGCTTTCTTTATGCTTTGTTTTAAAACTAGGCCAGTGGTATTCTTTTCTTTATTAAATTAAGGCATGAATAGAATATAAAAGAAGTAAATCTACCTAGTTATTCTAAATATGCATAGTTATATAGACCTTCTTTGATGAAAGATATCTTAGCATTTATATGGTTTAACCCATTTATTTTGCATATGAGCAAATTGGGCTCTAGAGAGTTGAAATTACTTACCAAATATCACTTAGCTTGGTAACACCATAGCTGAGACTGATATTCCTGTCTTTTAAATTTTAACCCAATAGAAATATTTATTTATTCATTCGTCTATGCATTTTTGGTTTTATTCAAAAAATACCCATTGGTATATCCAAAGCACTGTTCTAGGTCTAGGGGCATTGGGATGAACAAAGCAAGACAAAGACCTCCATCTTCATGCAGTTTATCTCATAGTGGATGGAGATAGAAATTGAACAGAAGCATAAGTAAAAATAGGAAATTAATAATATGCTACATAGTTATTAAGTGATATTGGTAAAAACAAAGCAAGAGGTATTTCTGTGGTAAGCAAGCAGTGGGAATTATAAATAAGATAAATGGTGGAAGTTCCCTTGAAAAGGTGATATTTGAGCAAAGATCAGAAGGAAGTGAAGGGATGAGGCACCCAAATATGCAAGGAAAGTGGGTTCCAGTTGGAGAAAATGGAAAGTTCAAGCCTCTAGGTTAAAGTGTGGTTCTTGTAATTAAAATGTACCTCAGATTAAGGATTCATATACTCATTAATGCAATTACTTTATACATATTAAATTCATGAATATTATAATCAAATAGGCTTGTCCAGTCAGTGAATGAAGATGTTAATAAGGCTGTTCATCTCTTCTCCCATAAGTCCCTGGGATGCAACTGAGGCCCTTTATTTACTATTTAGAAATAAAACATTCATTTTGGGTATATTTTAATGTATAAAGATTATAGCAACACAGGTATTATACATATCTTTAAAATATTTTGGCAAGGTTTGCATCATTTCCCAATAAAATGAAGAAACCCTGGGAAAGGTGCTGGCTAAAAGTGAGAACGATGACTCTTTTAAGAGTTTCAAATGTTGGGGTTCCTGTGTGGCTCAGTCAGTTGGGCACCCAGCTCTTGGTTTCAGCTCAGGTCATGATCTCAGGGTCATGGGATCTAGCCCTGTGTTGGGCTCCATGCTCAGCAGGGGATCTGCTTGAAGATTCTGTCCCTCTGCCTCTCTCTGCCCCTGCTCACTCTCTCTGTCAAATAAATAAATACATCTTTAAAAAAAAAAGTTTCAAATGTTGAGGGAATTTTTTGTAGGGGGTGTGTGTGTGTGTGTTTCCCACACTATTCAAAGCTCAGCCTTTCAATTATAGGAGAGTAAGGGCCCAAAAAAGCTATGGCTGATTTGAATCTTAAAGGAGAGAATAACTTCCTCTGACTTTCTGTCATGTTTTCCTTTAATTTAGGTTATACCATATCAATCATTTGTCATGGCATTTATCACACCATTTCATAATTCGTAGTTTACTTGTCATGTATTATGAGACTTTAAGCTTTACTAGATGGGGCCATGCTTTGTTTTTGGCTAATCTCTGCATGCACAAAGCCTCGGCATGATCCTTTACAGCCAGCCGATGCTCAATAAATATCAAAATGAAAGAACAACTGAGTAAATGAGTAAGCAAGTGAATGCTTCCATATTTCTAAAAATTATAATTCATTCTAAAGGTAAAGGCATAAATAGAAGAACATGGTGGGTAAATGCTGCAGTCATAGTATAGAGTTACTATATTTCTCATTGACTGATTACCTGAAACTTGAGATAAGAATAAATTTGTGATATCCTGGTATCTTTAGAGACCCTGATAGCTTGTCAAAGTGACTTCATATATTTTTTTCATTTATTCATCATAACATTTCTGTGAAATTGTTAAGGAAGCGTTTTATTAGATACAGCCAAGAAATTGTGACTTAGTCAAGGTCCTTTATTGACTTGGTAAAGTCAAGTTTCCCAATTTTATTTAAGCCTAGCCAAATGACAGTAAAATATATTTTGATTACTATTATTTATAAGAAAAGAAAACATTTGACCAGAGCTCTAGATATCTCATCTAAAGAATAAGATGCAATAACCAGAAGACTCATTATATCATGGATTCTGAATAGTGCAGAATGAGTTATTGAATACTGATTCAACCACCTAAAAACAATACTCCCCTTTAACTGTACCAGATCATTTAAAACTTGCTGCCCACCATATTATGCTCAGTCATAACGCTGTCTCTTATTCCTGTATTAGCTCTCAGTAACACTGAGAAAAGCATTCTGTTTCATTGTCCTTCTCTTCAAATATCCTGTTTTAAGAGATTGCAGATGCCTTGAGATAAAACTGCCAGAATTATTCCAAGGACTGACAGGTTTGCTAACAACCAAATGCTTTCAGATCACTGCACTAGCCTCAGATCCATCTTTGATATGAACCGCATATGGCTTCAGTCCTGTTTTCCTGAATTAACTCTAATTTCCTAGTGACCGAGGTCAGATGAGTCCAGATAGGGCTCAGCTGTTCTTACCTAGCACATATGTTCCAGTATTGTTGGTAATTTATTTACTGTAATAAAAAATTAAAATGCAAATCTCAGCCAAATTCTCCTTTACCAAGGGAGACCTTGCTCAGGGCCATTTTAAAACCATGCAATAGGGACTATTACATGTGACTTTTTCATAACAAAATAAGAAATATTATTATAACATTTATATCCAAATATTTAAGTTAATATTAGAAACAGAATTGGCCCTGTGGAATTTATTGAGAGGGAATAATTTGAATAAGTGTCCAATACCACCAAATTTACTTTGGTAATTCTGAAAAATTGGTCGAAAATTCCTGTCTCCTCTTTTAGTAATTTAACCATATTCATCCATACACTAACATCCAATGACTTCTGCCAGACATTATGGTTCAGAAGGCAAAATATATTTTCATGAATGTTAGTTTTTTAAATCAAAGTAAGTGGATTCTTAATGGGAAGTCTCTTTTAGGTTGTTTTAAGATGTATTGGATGTTGTACCACTCGATTAACATTTTTAAAGAATCTGAGTTGTAGTCAATATGTCTAATATTATCTGTAATGGACTATATAAAAAATAGTACTGGATTTTCTTTGTGTTCTTAATACTTTGTGGCTATGATAGTTCAAGCAAGATTAATGTTAAATATTTTGCGTTTCATTCATTAAAATAAACTTTCTTCTAGAACGTACTTATAAAGTTAATTTTAAATTCTTGCTTCTGGAGGTCACACAAATATTGATAATGTTACTTTCTTATCATTTTTACACTGACAGGGTTTAGAGTGATCACAATATGGTTTCTAAAGTTTAATTTGTATTTGACAGGAAGCAAAACAAATGAAGATGAAGAATTCATTTGTGAAAACAAAAATTTCATTTGTGTACTAAAGAATTTAAGACAAAGATATTTTTTTAAAAAAGAAGATGCCTTTGTATTTGTAAAATATGTTTTTCCCAATAAGAAAAGGTCCATACAAATGGTACAAGAGTAATCCTTACTTTATTAGCTTTCATAACATTTTACAAGACATAGAAACAAAATTTCAAAGCACTATCCTTACAGTAATACCTTACTGGTTCTAAAAATCTCTCTCTCAAATGCTCAGGAAAAGCGTTCCCTGAAACCATTAGTTATTTGAGATCTGCAGAGCCAAATAATTTCAGGTGGCAAACTTTGAATTCTGTCAGAAACCAAAACTAATATATCCTTAAATTTTAAATCATTAGCTATATGTTTAAAATACTTTAAGTATTTACACTGAATGCTCTTTTTTAAAGCACAAATCATTTGGCATCTGTGAAATTTTAGAAAATATATTTCTTATTCTTTGTAAGTTGATCCTTAATGAGAATCTTTTCTTTTACCCTTTGTTGATGTTTCATAGCACATAAAACTATTCTAAGAAGACAGTGCCTTATGAATTAGTTTTATTTGTTTTGTACTGATATAGCAAAAACCAAGTCAGCTTACAAACCTCAGCATTTTGATAAAATAAACACTGCTAAACATTGACATCCTAAATCCTTCCAATTTAGCATAGAAGAAAAAGTGTCTTTAATGTGAGGCACAAAAACAACAAAAAAGAAATTGATTCTAGTCTTCAGAAGGACAGGGCAACTTGCTTGAGAAAATAAGATTTTATTTGGAAAATTTTTAATAAGCCTTTCCTCCGTAGTGTTTTGACTTTCGTATGCATTTTGAGAAATGTCTCTGAGTCATTAATTTATTTGCTTAACTTTATCTAAATTATTATGTACAACGTAACTGTAATGATAATACTTAAGTAATGTTTCTCATTTTTGGCTAAATAAATACCATATTATGTAATTAAATTTCTTCTATAAAATCATAATTTTATAAATCCTATCATCACTTTACAAATCTACCTTTACTGGCATTTTTTTTCTTATGAAATAACTTTAGTTCTCTCATCTGTGTGGTAAACAAGTAAAACAAGATTTCTTTTTTCTCTAATTGAATATTTATTTGGCTACCCTCTACCTGAACAGCTTCTCCATTATGCTCTAACTTGTCATTATCTCAATGCTTTTCTTACAGAGAATTATATTATTTCATGCTTAGCTCATTACCTGACTTTCATTTTTCATATTCCTCTTAAACAGTACATTCTTCTGAAAAGTCTTTCCTTTTTTTTTTTTTTTAAGATTTTATTTATTTATTTGAGAGAGAGAGACAGCCAGCGAGAGAGGGAACACGCAGGGGG
>NC_048227.1:52763745-52798641 GCF_002007445.2 Ailuropoda melanoleuca
GTGGGGCTAGATCCCATAACGCTGGGATCACGCCCTGAGGCGCCCCCTACCTGTTGATTTTAACCTCAAAGTTCCTATAGTCTCTTTTACTTTGAAAATGTTCAACACTTTTCTATCTTATTAAAAATAAATCTAGCCAAGGCTTCTTGTTTTATCCTTACACAATACATCTTAGAGTATTAATATAATTCCACATGTGTTTAATATAAATATTTTGAAATCAAAGGTCAAGCTAATTGCAGTGTTTTAAATCCATTCTACTTGAGATTCACTTTATTAGAAACTTTGCATTAGTAATTGTCTTTCGTTCTCTGGCTTTTTAAACCTCTCTTTTCTCCTGAAACCTCCCCACTGGCATTTAAACACACTTCAATCTCTTTCATCCTGGAAAATCTTACTTAAACCAAAAATGTTCTTCTATCTACTGCCATGGATCTCCTATTCTTCAGAGTCCTACTAATTGATNTCTCTTTCATCCTGGAAAATCTTACTTAAACCAAAAATGTTCTTCTATCTACTGCCATGGATCTCCTATTCTTCAGAGTCCTACTTATTGAGATAGATAGATAGATAGATAGATGATAGATAGATAGATAGATAGATAGATAGATAGATAGATAGATGATAGATAGATGATAGATAGATAGATAGATAGATGATAGATAGATAATAGATAGATAGATAGATGATAGATAGATAGATAGATAGATAGATATAGATATATAGATAGATAGATCTATATCCATATATTTCTTTTTTGGCACTTACTGGCTCATTAACTTTCTCCAAATCCTTCCTTAATCCACATCTTTGTGACTTCTAAGCACTTCACTCCACTAAATTAGCTCTTCCTAAAATTACTAAGGAACTCTCTCTTCCCAAGTCCAAAGAATATTATTCAGTTCTCATTGTATACTTTTTTTTTTTTTTGGCAAATCACTGCAGGTGAACATTTGTTCACTAAACATCTTCTTGCCTTGACTTCTGCAGCACCACCATTTCCATATTTTCTTTCTTAATCTTTGTTCACTTTTTTGTGTGTCTCGTTTGCCGGCTCAGTTTTTCTCTGCCAACCACTGAAATTCAAAATTGCATTAAGTTTGATCCTGGGGTTCTTCTTTGATCTTCTTTCCTCATCTATCCACTACTTTGTCTTGTATATCCAAGAGGACTCCAGAATCTATACCTTTAGCCCTTACCTTTCCCCTGTACTTCAGACTTTGATATCTAACTTCACATAACAGACCTATTTAGATGTTTCTTAGGTACCTCCACCCTACTAGATATAACCTTTTCCCTGAACCTTGTTTTTTTCTTTCTCAGTTTAAAGCAGAAACCAATGAGTCATTCTATCTAAACCTCTTCTCACTTCCTATAGTTTAATAATGACCAAGCCTTAGCCATAACACACACACACACACACACACACACACACCTTGAAGTCTTAGTTTTCTCCTTATCTCCAACACCACTTCCCTAGTGCAAGCACTGTTTCCCACCTAAATTGCTGCTGTGTGTTCCTCAGAGCTGTGGTGGGGGACCATAGCCATCTGTATTTGTTAATTGGTCTTACCCAAAGGAAAAATAAACTTTTAGTGCCTTCATGACAGGAGGTAGTTTTATAACTTAAAGTGCCCACATAAATTAAGCTCTTTTCTTCCCAGAGAGGCTGGATGGTAGAGGTGCTTCTCTTCTTTGATGATTATATTTCAAGGATGGCTCCTGGGTCCTTGAGAAAGATGGTCCTGGACTACAAAGCTGATGAGAGGCTTGTAAAAAGATTTGCATCTGAAAGATGCAAAAAAAGAATTTACAATTATGTATTTTCTAAAGTGAATAATCTAAGGAAAAGGAGAGAAGGGACCTCAGTGGTTAGATCATCTGGTTTCTGGAAAGGCCAGGGTAAAAGTGAGGTAAGGGGCCTGGACACAGGAAGAAGCTCATCTAAAGTTGAGAAAGCTGAGAGAAATAGCAAGGTCAACTTGGTCACTCCTTATCTATTTCTCTGTCATCTTCTAGTACCATATTCTTTGACTCTATGTGCCCCAGCCAAAGGGTACTTCCTTCAATTATGTCGCCCAACAAATTCATGTCCAAGGTGACATTTCTTAACTGCTTTTCCCCCTGTCTAGAAAGTTCTTCACCTCTCATTATGTAGTTGACATGGACTCAGTCTTTATTTATTTTTTTAAGAATAATATTTTTTATTATATTATGTTAGTCACCATACAGTACATCCCTAGTTTTTGATGTAAAGTTCCATGATTAGTTAATTAATTGTTTTCATTTATGCAGTGTCTTTTACCTCTCTGAAGACATTTATTCCATTTTGCTTTTTTCTTTATATTTCGTGTTAGGGGCTCCCTTCAAATATCTGGTTATCTTTGGCTGTTTGATGATATATAACAGACTCTAAAAGGCTCACTGGAAGCGCTGGGCGCTTGCTCAAGGCTGGAAAACTGTGAGCTTTGCTACCGGGTGATGTGTGGGATCAATTTTGTTGGGAATCCGTGATATGTGTCTTTACATGGAATTGATGTAGTATGATGATTAAGAATATGAATTAGGTAGCTAATCTGTCCATTTTGATTCCTGGTTTTGCCACATGAATTTGGGCAAATTATTAACCTTTCTGTGTTTTGGTTTCCTCATCTGTAGGTGGCAGAAAAGATACTTATCACCGAATAGAAATCTTATAAAATTAATATGATTTAATATTTATAAATAATTTAGAATAATGTCTCACACATGCTGAACTTTATCTGTGTTAAGTACTCATCATCATCTGTTTGGTGCAGTTCAGTTTTGCTTGGAAAAAACCTTTCATTGTCTCTACTGAAGGGATTCTGAGGAGCAGGACAGAAACAGGGCTGACTGGCCTCAACATTGATTATAGACTCCCACTTAGTTCTTCTGGTTTCAATATGGCCTTCCCTGGCTCACCTGTGTCCAGTGCGCTCTTGTTTCGTAGCCAGAGAATAAAACCTCTAATCTTCTGCTTGGGTGGGATGGAGCACTCACTATGATGCTCGGAGAAAGAAAGAGCATCAAGGATCTAACTTTTTAAAAGACATTCTTTCAATAAATTTTACTTTTGTTAGATCTTTGACCCTTTGGCTTTGAGAGGGATAAAGAAATGCCAATCTCTGAAAATTTTGTGGGCAGGAGAGGGTTCTGAAGGTTACTTAACTGAGTTACAATTCACCTATCTGCCTTCCAGCTTCCCAAATTTTGTTTCTATTGTACATTGTCCCATTCTGTTTCGCCTTGTGGTCTCATACCATGGCAGAGAATGCATACTCAAAGATGGTATTCAACTTGCCAACTCTGCCACAGTTCTTGGTCTTTTTTTTTTTAGGAAAATTAACATATAAGCATTTGGTGGTAGGTTCTCTTTTTAAAAAATGATTGGAATTATAAAAATAACTCACTATTGCAAAGTGTGCTTACATGTAGCGTCTTATTTGATCCTCACAAAAAATACTGGGAAGTTGGCAAGATATTTGACTATTAAGCAAACTGAAATTCAAAGGTATTAAGTGGCTTGCATAAGAACATAGATTCCATTAGTAAGAGATTAACAGCTAGTCATCATTACTTCTGACTCGGCCAACATTATCAGGTCTATATATTAAGTAATAGGTAATCAATTATTTCTGAATGGTCAGGATTATAGAGAGAAAAAGCATCCTAAGCTTCATATTCAGGCTATGAGTTTGCNAGATAGAGACAGCCAGAGAGAGAGGGAACACAAGCAGGGGGAGTGGGAGAGGAAGAAGCAGGCTCATAGCAGAGGAGCCTGATGTGGGGCTCGATCCCATAACACTGGTATCACGCCCTGAGCCGAAGGCAGACGCTTAACTGCTGTGCCACCCAGGCGCCCCGGTAATCAATTATTTCTGAATGGTCAGGATTATAGAGAGAAAAAGCATCCTAAGCTTCATATTCAGACTATGAGTTTGTNATGAGTTTGCTCAGATCCTTTGTTCAAATACTGTGTAAGTTGTCTTAGCTTCTTTGAATTTGAGGGTTTCGGTGAAATTCTTGTCGTGCAGATCTTTTTGTTTTTAAATCTGATGCACTGGATTCTTTTCACTACTAAATATAATAGATGTAATAGGATTGCCAGAAGATGATAAAGATTATTCAGTCTTTTCAACTTTCTGTAGAAATGGGTAAGAATTGAATGGCATCTCCCCACCACCACACACACAGAGCCCACAGAGGCAGTGAAAATT
The DNA here is from genome assembly GCF_002007445.2 of Ailuropoda melanoleuca. Classification (NCBI taxonomy): domain Eukaryota; kingdom Metazoa; phylum Chordata; class Mammalia; order Carnivora; family Ursidae; genus Ailuropoda; species Ailuropoda melanoleuca. Next base: position 52,767,984 of record NC_048227.1, read on the forward strand.
TTCAATGATATCTCTTTATAGCCATAAATGGGAGGTGCAAAGAAGATACTGTGCTAAATCGGAAATTGAGGTCAAAGAATGACAACAAATCAAGCAAACAAGCCACATAGATTAGGTGTGACCAGCAGAGAGTCAATATTTCTAAATTGAAATATTTCTTATTTGGGTTTTTTATTTTTATTAAGAGAAACAAAACAATTTGGGTGACTATTCTATCTAAACCTATTCTACAGTTTTAAGAATAATAGAAATATTTATATCTTCTGCAGGTAGGAAAGATGAGTGAAGCTGTACAAAAATCATGAGCAATAGATTTCTGAAAAATCAGAAGTAAATCAGTAGGAGATACTTGTGCAGCAGTGGAAGATTGGAAATGATTAGTTTCAAAATGAATATCAATAGTAATTCCAGGAAGTACTTTTAGAAATAAAATACCAGTGCAGGAAAGCATTCAAAGAATTTTATATGAAAATACATTTTGTAAAATCCTTATTTCATCAATTAAAGTCATAGATTAGATATTTCAAATGTAAAATAATTCTACTTTCACATTAATTTAAAATTAAAATATATATCTGTAAAGGATAGATTAGGATTAGTTTTTAATTTCTTGGTTTTCAGTTGTTAAAAATGTTTGATCTGTTTACACAGCAACGTATTAGTAATGGATATGTTATTTTACTGTTAAAAATGTAATTCTCTTTTTTAAATTTCTTGTGACAGTCTTTAAATTAGAAAATACTACTACTAATACAAAATTTTTATAATATACAATATTATGAAATTCATATAACAAAATATTATAAAAAGAAAAAGACATAAATATGTATCATTTTATATATATATAGACATATTTAAATGATTAGTGTCATTGTAAATATTCTGTTCCCCCCTCTTTGAGATAAAAATACTAGTGTTCAAGTTTTATTTAAATCAACTTTTATCAATGAATGGAATGTGTTATCAGAAATTGGAAATCATGTAACTAAAGCAATAAAACATCAATTGTTAATGTTTTTATAACTGAAACAAAGGAGAGAATTTAGGCAATTTATGGCCAATGCAAAGTTAAAAATAACTTTTTGTACACTTTCTTTTCTCTCTGCTTGGTTTTGGCCTCGGAGAGTATGCCCATGTTATGTTATTACACTATCGCTCTCTGCTGGGAAACAAACTGAGGGCTTCGGTGCTGGGGGGTGGGTGGAATGGGATAGGCTGGTGATGGGTATTAAGGAGGGCACGTATTGCCTGGTGCACTGGGTGTTATACGCAAGTAATGAATCATGGAACTTTACATCAAAAACTAGGAATGTACTGTATGGTGACTAAAATAATATAATAAAAAAAATATTATTAAAAAAATCCTAAAAAAAAAGAGTTACATTTTAAATTGTCAACTGATGAGTGTGTAGTTTTGATGACATACATCAATTATTATTTATGGGATTGTATATCTATCTATTATCAGCCACAGATTTACTAAATCAAAAACTATTTCCAATATAATTTTTTTATGTGAAAGCTCCTTAACCTGCAGGTGAGATTTAATTTTGATTTTATTTTGTACTTAGGCCTCTCTTAATGCAAAGCCTTGGGAAATAAGTTCTTTACCTTTGAAAGGAAGCAAATTTATTCTGGCTATCCTTATTATGTTACTGATTTGGAAAGTCAAATGAGTCTATGCAAAATCTCACTATTGGTCTTAATTATTCCAATAAGAGTTTCATCATAACCTTAAATAGTCCTTTCATTTTTCTTTTCTATTTCCAACATATGATTATTTCACTTTAAAATAATTGACATGCCACCATAGCTTTTCACATTTGTAATCTTATCAATTCTAGCTGCTGTCTTTCAAACTTTGAGCCGCTGGCCTTTTAGCATGCTTTAGTGGTTCACTGGAGAGCAAAGGTTTGCATTTCTACCCTCTCTTAGCCCTAATGCTATACTTGTTTTTAGAAAGCACTCATTGTATGTTTAGGTTTTTTTCCTCCAGTAAATGTAAGGTTTTTCTTCTATCATCTTTGAAATGGTGTCTGAATTTTTTTAATACTATTGTGCACCTGCCTTTCAGTGGAAGGAGTGGTAATATCTCATTTATGACCTGGTACATGTAGGACTAAATACATGGTTAAGCTGTAAAAAGGTTGTACATCTATTCATTTGAAAACAGTTTTAACTTTTTCTGCCCGTGCAACCAATATGGTGACTATCCTCCGAATGCTTATAGCTTCAGCATTATTTTTTTGTATTTGCATAAGAATTTAACTAGGGTAAGGGTTTACAAATGAGCTTTTCATAAGCAGATGCTAAACTTTTCCATGGTTATGTTTTTACCAGTGCCTTCTGAACAAAACCCATTTCTTTCTTTCACTAATGAATCCTAGTGAAGCCTTACTGAGAATTTCAGGTGGACATAAAAACTATTCAATGTTAATGGTCCAGGAATTTTTTGTTAGTTAGTAGATCTGAATGATAGACTTCCTATTGTCCTGAGGCAGGCTGAAAGAGGTTCTGTGGTGTCCAGATTGTGTCCCAGTGGAAATTTTTATTTGTAACAAATTCCTTTATTTGTTCAGCCTCTATCTTTGTGTGTACCCGGAGGATAATCTGAGATCAGTCTTTTAGTCAATCATACTGGGAAAAGCAAAAACAAGCAAACAAAAACTCAAGGTTTTGCAGTGTCAGTTGGTGTCCAGTGTCTTCCAAATTTGATGTTATAGTTATGTTGAAAGATAAAATCATACAGATGAGATACTCATGTGAGATACAGGCACAGAAGTTCCTCCTATTAATCTTGTTATTTTTTCTTTATTTATTCCCTTCTATGATTTACTAGCTATGCGTTTTTGAACATTATGTTATTTTTGATATGTTTGTTGAATAAGTCAGTGTTATACCTGGAAATATGAGATGAGGAATTGCTACGAGACACTTTTTTATACAGATTTTTATTTCTTTGTGTAGATATTACGATTATTAGTAAGACAATTATAAGGTAGTATGAGTAAATGAAATACAGTCAATTCCATCTAAATATTATAGGAACACATGGAAACTAAGGAATATCTTTCTTACCTATTTTATTTTTTCCTAGAAATCAAAAATATCTACGTATGACAAAATGTGGGCCTTTATGAGTAGCAGGAGGCAGTCAGTCCTCGTCAAAAGTAATGAAGAAGGAATTCAGAGAGTCCTCACCTCTGATTATGCTTTCCTAATGGAGTCAACAACCATTGAGTTTGTTACCCAGCGGAATTGTAACCTGACACAGATTGGCGGCCTTATAGACTCCAAAGGTTATGGCGTTGGCACCCCCATGGGTAGGTTTTATGTCAGTCACTGGTTCTTTGTTCATTAATCTTAGTTGCTGTGAGAAGGAGGAAAACCAGTGCCTCCATATGCCATGAGGAATTCTGTTTTTAACAAATCTATCTTGTTATGTCCTGTTACCGTATAAAATCAGGAAGCAATTTGGACATCTGCTTCTAAATAGGTAAGTAACAAAAGAAAAATTGATTTCTACCAAAATGGTCAGTAGACATTTCTACTATATCGATGTTGAAAAAACCCACAACATCACTGTAAAAGACCGTCTCAATTCTATATTTAAAAAATATTTTATGAATAAAAGTTTCTGCATTTTGTTTTTTACAGATTTGTGGCTTTTGAGTATAGTATTTGATTTAGAGAGTGAATTAAAAGAATGAGCCACAAATGGTTCATTGGTTTCTGTGGATATATGTTTTACTGTTTTATTTTAGAGAAGTATTTGTTTTATTTAAGAGAAATAGCAGACTGTTTACTAATAACATACCTAGAATATTTGACACCGGGATTAATTATTTTTAACATCCTTTCTCTTTCATATGACAAAATTATTTTCAATAATAATCATGAAATGAAATAAAGGATAAAAAAAAGAAGTAAAGAGAAAAAGGATAATAATTGCCAGAAGAGACTATGAAAATTTTGATTTATTGAACTTCACATATGTGCATAATATATATGAATATGTATATATATATATTCATATGACAAGTGTATTCATACATAACGTTACAGTACCCATGTACATGTGGTGGGCATAATAATGGCTCCCCCCAAATGTCCACAGACTAATCCCCAAAATATGTGAATATGTTACCTTATATTACAAAAGGGACTTTGAAAATGTAATTAAGTATCTTGAGATGGGGAGATTATCCTGGATTAACTAGGTGGGTCCTTGTAAGAAGGAGGAACAAGGGTTAGGGTCATAGTCAACGAGGCATGATGATGGAAGAAGTGAAAAGAAGAGTGTCTTAATCCATTCGGGTACCTATAACAAAATACCAGAGATGGGGTGGCACATAAATGGCAGAAATTTATTTTTCACACTCCTGTAAACTGGAAGTCCATGATCTAAGTGCCAGCCAACTCCCTGTCTGGTGAGACCTGCTTCCTGTTATAGACAGCTGTCTTCTCACTGTGTCTTCACAATGGCAGAATGGTCAGGGATCTCTCTGGAGTCCCTTTTATAAAAGCACGAATTTCATTCATGAGGGCACCATCTAATGACTAATCACCTCCCAAGGGCCCCACCTCCAAATACCGTCATACTGAAGATTAGGCTTCGGTATAGGAATTTGGGTGGTCACAAACATTCAGACCATGGTGTTGGGGAGTTGAGAGGAGAAAGAGACTGAGAGAGATTTGAAAATGCTACCTACTGAACTGAATGTGGAAGAAAGGACCACAAGCCAAGGAACACAGATGACCTTTAGGAGTTAGTTTAGAATGCAGGGAAAAAATTATTTCCTAGAGGTCAAAGAAGGAATGCAGCCTTGCAGACATATCACTTTTAGAACTTCTGACATTCAGAACTATTAGATAATTCATTTGTGTTGTGTGAAGCCACTAAATTTGTGGTGATTTTTTTTCTTTTAGATTTCATTTCTTTATTAGAGAGAGAGAGAGCGTGCAAGAGCAGGGGGATGGGGGGGGTAGAGGGAGAGGGAGAAGAAGGCTCCCCACTGAGCAGGGAGCCAGATGCAGGGCTCAATCCCAGGACCCTGGGATCAGGACCTGAGCTGAAGGCAGGCTTAACCATCTGAACCACCCAGGCACCCTGACATATTAATATATTTATATAGTAGACCTAAATAATGATTCCACAGTCACTATAGAAGTGAAAACAAGCAGACAAAAAACCCTGAATTCTTACTCCCAGTTATGCAAATGTAGCTGAGATCACATTTGTTGCGGGGGGAGGGTAAATTATATAATGGAAATTCTCCAAATTAGTTTCCAAGTAGAATACAATGTTTATTAAAGAATAAGAAATGAAATGTATGTTAATTCAAAGTTTAATAAAAGTTGGGTTATTAAATGTTTAATAAGTGGGTTATTAAATTAGATGCACAGAAGATATTTTTGAGGTGGACTATTTTATTTTTGACATGTTTGACTTGCTGATGTGTGGTAATAGTTGATGTTATTGCTGTTTTTAAATTCTACACACAAAATGAACCCCTTTATTGCCTGAACCAGGGAAAAACCTCTCAAATCCTTGCTGTTGTTGTGCCAATGTATGTATTAATTCAGAAGTTTTATAATTAACTCTAATATATGATAAATATTTATTAATTATTGAGTTCATAATTACTACTTGAGGAGCAAAGTTTTTGTTGGTGGAGTGCTCAAACTGTGGCATTTGCTGTGGTTAGGTCTGGTATGATTCTTTCCCTCAGTAAGAATTGCATAATGAACTCAGAAACTTCATGAGTTCATGTACCATTTATTTGGAATTTGTGAGGAGTGTCTTCTTTGTCATTTTTTCAAGTATATTTTACTCATTTATGAGTTGGAGTATAACCAAATTTATATTTTGGACGATAGACTGATAATGTGCTATTAGAAAGTATCATCATTTGCAACGACCTTGCAATTCCCTAGAAGGTATTATGCTAAGTGAAGTAAGTCAGACAGAGTAAGACAAACACTGTGTGATTTCACTTATATGTAGAATCTAAAAAACAAAATGAAGAAGGAAAACAAAACAGAAATAGACTCATAGATACAGGAAACAAACTGTTGCTTACCACAGAAGAGAGGGGTAGAAGGGCAGGTGGACTAGGTGAAGGGAATTAAGAAATACTTACAGTAATAAAATAAATGTCCTGAAGATGTAATGTACAGCATAGGGAATCTGGTCAATAATTGTAATATCTTTGTATGGTGACAGATGATAACTAGACTTAACATGGAGATCATTTTATAATGTATAAAAATATTGAATCACTATGATGTACAGCTAATGCTAATAGGATATTGTATGTCTATTATACTTCAATTAAAAAAGAGAAACTGTCATCGTGTAGTATTATGCACAATGATATTCTAGATTTAGCCTTGTCATTCATTGTAATCTTGGACAAGTCACATAAAAGTTATGACTTATAGATTTCTTTTTTTTAATTACTAAAATTAGAAGGTTATAGGAAAACCTAAGGTCTATTTAATTTAAACTTACAATAATTTTTCTGAATGTGCTTGGCAAACTCTGAGAGTTTGTTCTAAATTGGGCTAGGAACTACATGGAGAAATATGGTTAGCTAATGTCTTAGAACAAATTTTAAAAATTGAGCAAACTCTGCACTTATGAGGGGTGGGAGCAGTGACTTGTTAGTCTCCCATTGCCTTATAGTTTCATCTGGAAAGAGCTGGAACAAATAAATGCATTCTTTAATTTTGTCTCTGAAAGGACTGAGATTCTCATATGCCCTTACCATCTTTTGCCAGTTTACATTAGCTGGATGAGGGCATAGATCTCTGTTTCTTCATTTTTGGAAGCCTACACAACAGCATCTATGTTCTGTGGACCCTCTAGTATTTGTTGAGCACATGAATTCTACATCTGAAAATATGATGACGCAGTAAGATTTATAAACAGAGAAAACACATAACTTTTAGAGCTAATAATAAATATGGCATCTTATATTATTAAATGTGATGACCTCATCAAACAAGGTTGAGTAATCCAGGGTAATGAGAAGTAAGATTTGAGGAGGATGTGTGAGAACTTTGTAGTATAGCACAGGTATTTTATTTTATTATTATTTTTCTGTTACAAGTTTTTATTTAAGTTCTAGTTAGTTAACATATAGTGTAGTATTGGTTTCAGGAATTGAATTTAGTGATTCATCACATACATATGATACCCAGTGCTCATCACAAGTGCCCTCCGTAAGGCCCATCATCCATCTACCCGATCTCCCACCCATCTCCTCTCCATCCACCCTCAGGTTTTTCTCTATAGTTAAGACTCTCTTATGGTTTGTTTCCCTCTCTTTTTTTGTCCCCCTTCTCCTATGCTCATCTGTTTTGTTTCTTAAATTCCACATATGAGTGAATTCATATATTTCTTTCACTAACAGACTTGTTTTGCTTAGCATATCATACTCTAATTCCATCTGTCATTGCAAATGGCAAATTTCGTTCTTTTTGATGGCTGAGTAATTTTCCATTGTGTATATATATCACCTCTTCTTTATCCATTCATCAATCGATCAATGTTTGGGCTCTTTCCATAATTTGACTATTGTTGATAATGCTGCTAAAAAATATCGGGGTGCATATGTCCCTTCAAATCAGTATTTTTATATTCTTTGGGTAAATACCTAGTAATGCAATTGATGGATCATAGGGTAGTTCTATTTTTAATTTTTTGAGGGACCTCCATACTCTTTTCCACAGTGGCTGCACCAGTTTGCATTCCCACCAACAGTGTAAGAAGGTTCCCCTTTCTCCACATCCTGTCAATACCTGTTGTTTCTTGTGTTGCTGATTTTAGCCATTCTGACTGGTTTGAGGTGATATCTCATTGTAATTTTGATTTGTATTTCCCTGATGATCAGTGATGTTGAGCATCTTTTCATGTGTTTGTTGGTCATTTGTATGTCTTCTTTGGAAAAATATCTATTCACGTCTTCTGCCCATTTCTTAGCAGGATTATTTGGTTTTTGGTTGTTGAGTTAGCGAATGTCTTTACAGATTTTGGATACTCACCCTTTATCAGATATGTCATTTGAAAATATTTTCTCCCATCTGTAGGTTGCCTTTTAATTTTGTTGAATGTTTCCTTCACTGTGCAGAAGCTTTAGCACAGGTGTTTTAATGATAGTCACATAATAGCACTCATAATTTCAAAATTTCTTAATAATTTTGATTTCTACTTAATATAAAACCTTAAACTTGAGGTTTTTTGTTTGTTGTCTTGTTTGTTTTGTAAATACAATGTACTAGTGTACCAGAAATGTTCTGCTCATACTCTCATTTTGAGGAAATGCTTATTAAAAATAAATCAAAATGGTATTTTATACAAATCTCAAAACCCACTGTGTTATTTCAGGTTTGAAAACTATTTAAAAAAGAAAGATAATAGTTGAATCAGTTCTAAGGAAGCTCTCTGTTATAGTTTATTGAAACATACAAAAAAAATTTTCAACCCCTCCGTACCCCTGACACTCTTTACTAGAGGCTTATAAATAAAATATAAAACAATTCAAAATATTAATAGATATATGAGCTATATATTTAATGTAACTTTTTAAATTCAGGAAAATAGCACTTAGAATTTCTATTTCCTCTAATTTTAAGTTTATCTTATGGATAAGATGAAAGAACAAAACAAATAAAACTGTAAGCCTTAGGATGTAGATTTTTTTTCTTTTATCTGTTCAGCTTAGCTGACCAGATCAACTCTTGTCCTTCTGAAGAAAGCTGAGTTATTGTGGAAAATATTGATATTGGCAAAGGCAATGCATGAGATATCATGTTGTATTATATCTAAGTGGACTCATTTTCTGTAGTGTGTGGATTAGTGGGGTATAATAGTATATTAATGTTTTCATTGAAATAATTTTTTTAAATTAGGCAATAGCACATGATAAATTTCTAACTCTTATAAGGACATTCTTGGAATTTGAATGTAATATTATCAGTACATAGGTATAAAAATTCAAAAAATCTGAAAAATACTATGACACAGCAAAACGACAGACCAAGAGGATTTTAGCACATTCTCCTTTATTTTCACTGTCAAATATTAATTTAAATTTATTAAATTTCATTATCATTAGGTTATTTAATGCACGGAGTATATATTTTATTTTTATCCTAATTCTGAATGAGGTAGATTTGAAAACAATAATGTAAAGGAATAATAGTCAAATCACTCACCTGCAGGTGTTGCAATATATAGTTTGTTTTTTATTTTTATCCTAATTCTGAATGAGGTAGATTTGAAAACAATAATGTAAAGGAATAATAGTCAAATCACTCACCTGCAGGTGTTGCAATATATAGTTTGTTTTTCTTATTCAGATAAATTTTCTTCTCTTTGACATGATAATGTTAAGTTCTTTAGCGAATTATATTTTATTCATTCATAACATGGCATGAAATTAAAATAATTTTGAGACTCAGTACTTTATGAGTGAGTCTTAACTCACTTATATAACTTCATCAGAGAAGTATAATCTAGAAAGAGGCATCTCATACTTCACTCCCTTAAATACTTTACTTCTGAGGAAAAGTTTCCAGGCAGTAATTTATGATTCGCTGTCATTACCTCTACTAGAAATACGGTTTCATGAATTATTTATATTTATTTAGTCATTAATAAACACAAGGATGTGTAACTCTAGTACTTGAATGAGATTCTGACTTCCCGTAAACTTTCAACCAATATCATAAACTGCATTTTTAACTAGTTAATTAGCATTTGCCTTTTATGTCATCATTGTTCAAGCATATTGAAGATTATTTTTAGTACATCATATTTACTTAATTCCAAAATTTTGTTTGATTACAAACCAAAAAAAAAAAAAATGCATTCAGGTGTGAAAAAAATGTTATTTGAGGCTCTTGTTCTTTTTTACAGCAAGAGTTAATGAGATGAATATATTCACAGCAGAGCAATATGGGCTCAAGTCTGGAAATTCAGATCAGTACCAGAAATTCCCCAGGATTTCGAGTTTAAATTCTGGAGGAGCCATAATCCGTAGTGAAAATTTCATCTTTACTAATACTGTAAATGCAATTAAAGAGAGGAAGTCCCTTTACTTTTATTGTTGTTCAGATTGTCAGACAATCTCACAGAGGCACATGTGGTTAAGTACAGGAGGTTAAAACAGAAAATGTCTCCTTTGGCATGGGAAATCATAAGTGTTTCAAAAATTATATATATGCACCTTTACCACCCAAAGTCCATGCAGTCCCTTGTTAGTTTGCTAGGCCTCCTCCAGTGTGACTCATCTAGGGGCCTGCCATCACCATTCATCATTCTGAGTGTGATGAGAACTGCCCAAAGTGTGCTGTGAAATCGCTGAATGACTCCAATATAAGCTATTTAATTAGGGAAGCTCTGTTTACACAAAAATACTTTACTGGAGCAGTCAACAATGATGTGAAGGTAAATGCTAAATAAGCATAAGCTGGTTTAATTAAGCTCAGGGTGACATTCTATCCCTCTCAGTTTTCCTGACTGCAGCAATGTTATTTCAACGTGATATTTACTGTATGGTAGATTTTTGAAGTTGTAGGTGTTCTTACTCTTAACTGAACTTCCTATTTCATTCAAAGGAATTTAAAAAAAAGAAAAAACAACAACTCTAGATGGGGTAAAGCATAAAAGGAAATCGCTGCAGTTTTCATTAGGGAATATTTAAAATGTGTGAGCAGTTGCAGTCTCTTGCCTTTTAATTCACCATAGGTGATAATCTATTTATCTGAAAGGGGAGCATTTCTCCTTAATGGCATTTTCTACTGCATTACCTCCCTTTTTACTGCCCAGACTAAAAGCCTTCTTGGCTTCTCTCTTTCGAATGTTGAGTGCACATTGCACTTCGAGGACTAGGCAGACTCAGTGGTCCATGAGCTGGTAGGAAAGCAGCAGTCTAGAAAAAATCCATTATGGCCAGTTGGGGTTATTTGGCTTTGCTGTGTTCAGTTTGGTAGAAATATTGTAAAGTGACTGAAGGGAATCATTAAAACTATTTCTATTTTTAACAATGAGCTAGTGGCATGCTTCATTTGTTAGTTCCTCATGATTTTAATAACATACATGAAATATGTGTCAGCTGAGAAGGGGATGGAGGGATTGTGTTCATGTCTGTTCCTATTGTTGATGTTAAAATTTTCTATAATATCATTTGTTCCCATTTTACTTGTTGGGTTAAATCAATAGTAAGTTTCTTCCAGTCAGTGAATAATTATTTCTGTAAAGGAAATGCAAATTAACTTAGTCATATAATCATACAACCTACTGACATATATGTAATACATGAAGAATATAAAACAGAAATATAAAAATGAAGTAGAGATTAATGTAAAGTGGATGTGTTTATCATGATTTTTAATACTAAGGTTAGATTTAAAGATCATTTTTTTAAAGATTTATTTATTTTTGAGAGAGAGAGAGTAGGGAAGGGCAGAGGGAGAGAATATTTAGGCAGACTCCCTGCTGAGCAGGTGTTCCAATGTAGCCCAATGCAGAATCCCGCGACCCATGAGATCATGATCTGAGCCTAAATCTAGAGTCGGATGCTTAACCAATTGAGCCACCCAGGAGCCCCTAAAGATAATTTTATCACACACAAAATTACTATATACATTTTATTTCTGTCATATTTGTTTATTTAATTATAAATGTTAGGATATACTCTTATTTCATAATAGGATTTTAATGTTACCTTTACAAGCTGTTTTATATTATATTTTATGTTAATGAATACAAAGTAGCAGTAGTCCTATTAAAGATTCTCAAGTAACATTTATCTCCTTATGATGCTGTTATACATAATTAGCCTAAAGCAAAAACTGTTGCAGTAGGTTGTACCACTGAATCTTTATGGTAGAAGTAGACCACCTTGACAGGTGAACAATGTGAAATTTCTTTCTTCACTTCTCTATTCTAATGTTAAATGCATGAGATCTCACTGCTTCTTTATTTCTTGTTCTTTGATGACACGAGAGAAATAGAATTGATACTAGGGGAGGCATGTTGTTTGTTTAAGGCAGATGCCAGTGTTTATAAAAATAGAAATCAGTATGAGAAGCATGTTTTTTTCCCCTGTTATGCTCACCATCCATTTCTAGAATTCCCAATTCATCATTAATAAGTACTGTAATATTCATCATTATAGATGCATAAAATTGCTGGCCTTCAGTTCTTCAGCTTTACTGAAATGAATGAATACATTTGTCTTCATTAGTTGAACATAATGCACAAAAATTGATGCAAATTATTCATCTTTCTGCAGGTCAAACCTTCCATTAAAATGCATTCTATTTTTTTCATTGCATAAGCAGTATAATTTTAATGTTGGTGAAGTGATTTTGCAAGGCTAAATCAAGATCTAATAATTTTCAGATCCTGAATTAAACAAAAAAAAAGTCAAATTATGCTTGTAGAAGTTGTATATTCCTGGCATATTGTTAAAGTCTAGATTTCACGTCGCTGAAAACAGATGAGGGTCTCAGTCAGCTGCGCCTGCTCCACAGACATCATCAATAGACTCCGCATGCTAGAATCTCGGAAGCTTCCAGAGGGAATTTGACGATTTATAAGCACCAGCATGAGCAGTCCTCATTAATATTGTAAATGCTGACCAAATGGTGCCCAAACAATGCATAAATGGATAATTTTCATGAAAACAGAGTTAGTTCTGATAGATTTTATATGCAAACATTAGATCATTTCATTCATTTAGTGTCTTATGCTGATTAGTTCAAGGCCATGGGTTCAAACTCTATTATAGATTAGTTAGCCAGATTGACTATGCCAGATTGTTATCCTTTGGTTAGTAGGACTAAGTAAGATCAATGAATCACTCTTATTAGAAAAAGAAAAAGTCGAAGCACAGAGGTAAAATGTGTAAATACTAAATTCCAAAGATGACTGCCTTGCATTTTCTGGCCCTCATGTGAAAAGCACACTGAATAGAATGTGTGGCCTTTGTAGTCAGAAGACTTATGTACAAATCCTCATTTCACCTGAGCGTTGCAGGTGTCTTGGCTGAAGTTATTGAGCCTTTCTGAGACTCAGCATCCTTATCTGTAAACAGGGGGAATCATGTCTACACAATTGGGTTGTAATAAGGATTAAACATATTATATTTATAGTATTTGCATCAGAACACATGTACCACAGAGAATTACAAAGGATGCATCTGTGGTTTTTAAGTTATTAGTATCTTATCTTTTTGCCCTCTATTCTTTATATATTCAGACATATTGAATATATTGTAGATAAGGCAGATTGTTAATATGACCCATTCCTAACCAATTAGAAATGTTTTTCAGAGTGCCTGGATGGCTCAGTTGGTTAAGCATGTGACTCTTCTCTTCAGATCAGGTCATGATCTCATGGGTCATGGGATCGAGCTAGGGTTTTACCATCACTTAATCAGTATACTGTATTTAGTTAACCATCATTTTGGGGGAAGAAGGTGATTGATAAAGATGAGGCAGTTCCAACTGTAGAACATTATATAGATAAGTAAAATGAAGTTTTTCCTTCTCCAAACATTTCCTGAACTGAATCCCGAGATATTTTCAGAGAAGATTATCTCAGAAAACATTTATTCTTCCTTAGTATTTGCTTAATCTGTTAGAAACTTTATTACTCTTCAACCTGTTTGGCTCTGTAAAATAATGAACACAAAATATAGATATGAATCATCCCCTTCCTTAAGGAGACAAATGTGAAAAAAAACAAATTTAACACCAAATGGGAAATATACAACATGGACAGGTGGTCTGTTATATAATGCAGAGACCCAGTGGGCAGTTTGCAGTGAGGAGAAAGCAATCAGGCCAAATTGAAAACAGACTTGAGCTCTGCCTTAAAGGATATGTACTTACTGTCTTCCAAAAGTTATCTTCTCTCTCTCAATTTTGTTTTTTTTTCTTAAAGATGTATTTATTTATCTTAGAGAGAAAGGGATAACACATGCGTGAGTGGGAAGAGGGACAGAGGGAGAGAATCTTCAAACAGACTCCCTGCTGAGTGCAGAGCCTGACCCAGGGCTCAATTCCGCGACTCATGAGATCATGACCTGAGCCAAAACAAAGTCAGATGCTTAACTGACTGGGCCACCCAGGCATCCCCCAGTTTTGGGGTTCTTGATGATTAACTACAATGATGACTTTATTTAAAATGGTGCAACTTTTTTGCAAATTTGTTCATTATAGTTTGATATTACATTTGGAATGAAAACAGCAAAGTTAGGAAAATATTCCTGACATTTCCATTCTTACCACATTCAAATGATTACTATGCAGATGAAAAATTGTAAGGAAGGCAGGCTTTCTAGGATAAAACCCTTTCTGTTTTCATACTTAGTGTCAGAATTTCATGATTTAATACTCAGGGAAGAAACATGACTACAAATTTACTTCACCAGCTATTTTTATTTATTTATTTATTTATTTATTTTTAAAGATTTTATTTATTTATTCATTTGACAGAGATAGAGACGGCCAGCGAGAGAGAGAACACAAGGGGGGAGTAGGAGAGGAAGAAGCAGGCTCATAACGGAAGAGCCTGATGTGGGGCTCGATCCCACAACGCCGGGATCACGCCCTGAGCCGAAGGCAGACGCTTAACCAGTGTGCCACCCAGGCGCCCCAGCTACTTTTAAATAATATATATGAAAGGTGTCAGATCCAGTGAAAATAGTTTACTTTTTCATTATATGCTGATGTTTGCCTTATTCTTTTCACATAAGTTAGAGAATATTCAGAATATGAATAAAAGGCAACTGGTTAAAACTCATACTGTATAATTTGAATTTTGTATTGATACAGTTTGTGCGTCTCATATAAGCATCTCCTTTTGTGATCTTAAATACTGAATATTCTCCTGAGGATTCCTCAAATATTCCTTCAAATATAATACATTTACATTGCTTTTCTACGGAGGTCATGAAGACATTGCATTTTGAGGTCTACAACAGAGGAAAAAAATACAACCTCTATCCAACTTAAGCTAGTTATTGATTTTGAATCTAAGTACTTAACTTTAAAATTTACTATATCCACAACATCCTTGGTGGTACATCCACTTGATATCTATATATTGTATTTGCTCTGTAAATCCATATAGTCTCTGCCTTACAGTTTTTCACTTTTCCTTTCTCATTTCTACATTAACGATGCATTTATCTTTGGCTTCATTCCATCATGTCCCTGATATCTTCTACCTAGTTCTATGTTCTATTTCTAGAAGAAAGAACTAAGTGGGTGTGGGATGCTTTCACTATCATTTTTCTTTCCCATATATACCTTCCAAAAACAAGAATGTGATAGAAATAAAATAAAAGTAGGCAAAAGGCAACCAAAGGGAGTTATTTTCCCAACCCTTATTTTCAAAGTAATGCAACCCTTTTGTGTACTGACTCAGCATACTTAGTTCCATCTGTTACAGGGTTCTATAATATTGTGTTTTTTATTATAATGATCCTCATATTTGTAAAAAGTTATCCAATGTGTGCATTTTTTTTTGCACTGAAAGCTCTAGAAGGGTAGGGCTCATGTGACATTGTTCATCATTATGTGTCTAGAATCTAGCACTTGTGCCAAGTAATATTTGTGTGTGTCATATAGTAAAGAAAAAACACAACAACAAAACATGATTCAGACATGGTCCTTGCCCCCAGGGCATTCATAGCATCATCTAGGAAGGAAAGAAGTATGGAAAACATTAGAATATGATGCACCAAATTCTGTTTTAGAGTATCTGCAATGTGCTATGGCACCAAAAAAGAGGGATCCTGTATATATCTATGGTAGTCAAGAAAAAGTGTGCAGATATAGAGGATGAGCAGAAGTTTGTCTGAATGAGAGGGAGTTCAACCAGAAAGTTGGAGGAAGTGTGAAAATGGGGCCCTCCAGGATATGAGAGGTACAACTAGTGTGTATTGCTAGCAGGTTAGGCATAAGGAGAAGAGATAAAATCAGAAAAGAAGCCTGTGATAGATTGAAGAAAGGGATTGCATGACAACTTTTGGAGTGGAGATTTTATTCTATGGCTCTAGAGCACCACTGAAAAATTTTAAACAAGGAAATCATGTTCCTAGATTTCCAGTGTGGAAAGATTACAAGGTATCATGGAGAATGGATCACCTTTATCTGTCATTTACTATTCTGTGATTAAAATGTTGATAATTTGTTTTCAAGATAAGATTATTCTTCTTCTATTTCTGTGATTCTCATTAATGGACTCCTTATGGTCCTATCAAATTGAAGGCTTTGATGGGATACCTTCAAAAGAAAATGCAAAGAGGGAAACAGTAACCAATTTAGGTGTCGTCTAACAGGAAGTGTGAAATGGGCCCCATGAAAGTGTTTAGTTGCTACATATATTGAAAGCTTCATTTGAAATAAATGTATTATAATTATCAGATATAGATTAAAGATCTAGACATAGTTTGGGTTCAAAAGAAATTACTAAAGATAACACTACAAACATGAATGACCAATTATTTAGTAATTAATACATTCTTTTATTTATGCATGTGTTCGTTCAACAAATATGGTGTCCTTACTCTGTTCCAAGTGTTATACCAACAAAGCAGATAAAACCCCTGTCCTTATGGAATTTATAACTTGTTAGGGTCAATGGGCATTAACCAATCACAGAAGTTATTTTTTTTTCACCTCCCAGAAGTTATTTTTTAGTTACAAACTGAGACAAGTTCTAAGAGAAAATGAACAATGATGCTGTGGTATTGTATAACAACATTATTGACTCAATAAAACATAAAACTGGAAATACAGCAATATAAAACTGAATCTAAAATGTAAATGTAATATTTGTCTTAGCACTTCTTAAAAACAAATATGGGAGGGAAAGTGTCCTTTGAGATAATAAAACCCATCTTCTGCTGAGACAAAGGCTCTAAGAGAATGTGATTTAGCTCCATCTTTTTTGGAAGATTTTATCATGGAAAGAATGGTAAAAAGAGATACAGCTCTAAAAGCACCTGAAATTTATTGCGCATTTATGGCACCTGGCACTGATCTCAGCGTAGGAAGCAGGAAGCCAGTTCATAAAATTTAACATTGCCAGCAGCACTGTAATTTAAGAATGGAAGTTGAGGGTTCCAGCAGACATCCTCAACTTTTGGGCTAACCAGTCTTTTTCTTATTAAGGCAATGACAAAAGGAAACTGCCAACTGGTGATTAAATGAAAGAACTGCATAAGAATTTATAAACTTATTTGTTGCCCTAACTTATTCTAGGTGGTCAATACTAGAAGTGCGAAATAAGTCTGTTTATGTACTCATTCTACTAAATTTAACAAGTGCCTGAGAAGCTATCCAATATCAGAAGCTCTACTCTGACTTATTTTGGCTATATCATAATTGATATATTACAATTGATTCAATATTTCAATCAAAAAAACATTTGTTGAATGTTTGCTGTGTGATGGCCACTGTGCTAGATGGTGGATGAAATAAGGTGAATAAGGAATGGTTGATTACCAATAAGTGACAAGTAGCCTGGCATTAGGCCAACACTTAAAGGGCTTCAAGTTTTTGAGTATATGCCTTAGAAACATTGATCAGATAAAACTCTTTCAAAGAAGAGGAATAATTCAGGAATGATTAAAGTTCTTTGGGTCAAGTCCTTGAAATAATATATGCTTAGTGATTCGAGTATTGTCTCACACCCACAAGACATGTACATAACCATATTACAGAAAGTACACAATATCTTGGAGTAATGACCAGCTAGAAGAAATCTAAAATTATGAGTAATCCACTTCATTCATAGAAATATCTTCCCAGACTCAGAGAAAACAGCTACTAAGATGTTACCTAATTCTGTGTCATTCATAGCACATAATATTATCATGATGACCTGGATAACTACAAAATATAAAACAAAAGAAACTGAAGTCCTCTAGCAAGTGGAAAAGGTTGGTCATTATGAAAAACAGCAGTACTTAGCCAGCCCCTGAGAACATTTAACAAAATGTTTGAAAGATTTGAGTGCAATTAGGAAGAACGAAAACTGTGTACTTCCCCCCAAAATTGTTTATTTAATCAATTTGATATACAAATATACTTAAATAACTCATATAACTCTTGATCCCCAAAAGTATCTTATAAAGAGACTTGAAAGTCAGGTGTAGAGACATGTTTTAAGGTGAGCAGTGTAATGTGAATTTTTATGAGCTGATGTTTCATGAGGCATATTGAGCAATAAATGAAAAAGAACATACAAAAAAGAAAATGCAACTTAATGAGCTGTGGTGTAATGATGTGTAAATTCAAAGACAGGGAGGAAGATTTCTAAGCAGGGACAAGCAGAAAGATCTAATAAGGAACAACATATTTTTGACAGAGTACTGATGTAATAAGAGTAGTAGTTATTGGGGCCCCTGGGTGACTCAAATGGCTCAGATGGTTAAGCATCTGCCTTCGGCTCAGGTCATGATCTCCAGGTCCTGGGATCAAGCCCCAAGTTGGGCTCCCTGCTCAGTGGGGAGTCTGCTTCTCCCTCTCCCCCTCCCACCCCCATTCATGCTCTTTCTCTCTCTCAAATGAAAAAATAAAATCTTTAAAAAAAGAGTAGTAATAATTGTTCTCTAAGGCAGTACTTCTCAAATTGAAGTTAAAATAATTGAAGAGGACATTAGTAGATGTGCAGGGGAAAATTTTTTCCTTAAAGATAATTTAATCATTTTAAACAATTTTTTGATACTTTTTTCCTTTTTTTAATGGGTAGATGGAAGCCTGTGTTTTGCTACTGTATAATGTGAATTTATAAAAGATGTATTTGTTATGGAGCATTCTTCAATCTTATCTGACCAAGGAATCCTTTAAAAATGAATCATAGATGTACATTTACCAAAAAAAAGAAGTCTGTGGGGGAAAATCCAGTTTGGGAAATATTGTTGTAATGAGTTTTAGAACAAGACATTTATAGAAAGCAAAGGTAATCCTGCTTCTGACCTATGTAATTGATTAAAGCATACAGAAGCCTGATTTGAAAGTAAAGAAACTTTTGGCTGGATGGATAGGAGATTGCCAGTATATGGATAATGTAATTTTAGCATATTTCACTAAAGCATGTCAAGTGTTAGACAACCTGATGTGCAACCTTTAAAGAAAAGCTATTTATCAATCAGTTTGCCTCTCCCAAGAATTTCACATAACGCTGACTTCACTTGTTTTATCATTTCTATACTATCTGGATGTTCTGAAATAGGAGAAGGAAATATTGGCACATACTTAAAACTGCGAGCTTATAAAGAAAATGAAAAGGACAATCAAATGAGCAAATCAATAAATTGTGTATCAGTTTAGAACCGAGTATATATAATAACATGTGGCTTTCATCCTACAAGTAAGAAATTTGGAATGGTAAAAAAGAAGGCAAGGAGGAAGTGTAGGGAAGAGAGGAGAAAGACAAGGAAAGGAAGGGGTGCAGGGAAGAGAAAGGAAGGAAAAGAATGAAAGGACACAATAAGAGAGGGCAAGAAGAACTAAAACAGGAACGTATGAGAAAGAGAGGAAGAAAGGCAAAGGAATGGAAGAGCCATAAGGGAGGAAGGAGGAGGGAAGGAAGGAAGGAAGGAAGGAAGGAAGGAAGGAAGGAAGGAAGGAAGGAAGGAATCAACTCAATTTACCAAGCCCAGCAAGTTAGCTCTGAAATACTTAGTGAGATTTGTATTGTTTATAATAATCACAGTTTATTTTCCTAAGGAGCTTTTAATCTATCTGTTGGGAGGGATGTTAATGAAATTATAATTTTATGTAAAGTTATTTGATCAAAATTTAACATTTAGGGACATTTAGAGACCATAATTCTTTTATTGAGGAACTTCTGAATAGGTGCATTTCTAGTTTTTATTTATGCCCATGCGTACACTATTACTATGTACCACTTGAAACTGTCTCTATGCCTCCCCCATGCTCATTTTGAGCCCCAGATCTTAGGCATCTGACATATGATGAGGCTTCAGATAATAATCATGTTTTGTTTGCTTCTTTTTTCTTTCTTTCCTTTCTTTCTTCCTTCCTTTTCCATCTGGTAAATGGGGTTTTTGGCAACTTGTAAAAAAAAATTTAAACATAATAGTCCCTTTCTGTCAGTATGGACTATGTGTTTAAATAAACAAAGAAAATCTCATTGTGAGCAAGAATATAAAAGAACCAATACTCAGAGATGGCATAGTGAAAATCAAAAGGCTGAATTCAGCTCTACGAGGTATTTGGCATATCCTGCATGGTTTTTTTTTCAAAAAATGTTTTATTTGCCAACATTTTAAGTAGTGAATGTTAGACAATGTTTCATGCATTCTCACAAAAATTTCTCTACTGTGGATGTTGCAATTTTTCAGATATTTTTGTCTAAAGTGCTTCTTCACTCATAGGGCTATCTCTCTGTCCCTTAAGCATTTGAGGATTGACTTTTAGGTACAATAGTATGTGTTATAATAGACATATTTACAATTTCCTAAGTATTGCTTTAATCAATCTTAGAGTCCTCCTGCGAAAATACGCATCTTCCTTGGAGACAGCTTCTCTCGTTGCCGCTCAATGCTCTCAGGGTTCCTTGCTTGCCAGCATATGGATTGAGGCTGGGTTGGGGTCTGGACAAAACGTAAGCTCTATCTATCTAACTAATGGCTGTTCACTTCATTAGAGCTAAGCACATGGCTGTTCATGTCACAAGGAGGATGAAAGATACTTTTGTTCTTTGATCTCAGTGTGTCCTTGAGATTTTTCAAAGAGATGGAATTTCAGCCCATGGAGGACTTCAACTAGTATCTGTATCGAAATTTGGAGCATCAAATGATGTACCAAAGAAGTAATAATTTATTGTCGAATTGCTGTTTCTTTAAAAAAATAATTAAACTAAATCAATGACAGAATGACGAGTAAAACATGGCAAGGATTTACTGTCATCAGTTATATTCCCTATATTATTTTATCTTGTTAAAAACCTCCAAAAGAGGTATATTAACTTTGTAGCTTTACCAAATTCCATTTACACATTACTATGTTTATATTGGAAAACAAGTTTAGGGAGGTTTGCTAGCAAAGGGAAATTTTTATGTTTACTCTAAGTGCTGGAAATAGAAAGCTCAGCCAAGCAAGAAATCAAGGTGTATCTATCATTTGTCAGAAAGTGGGTTGCTTCTGTTTGTCTGTTCCTTATTTTGAGAATGCAGGGGATAATATTGTGTTTGAAGATATTAGATTAAACATTCTAATGCAGTTTAATGGGTATAGTGAGTCGGCAATAAAATAATATTATTTCAGTATTGTTCAGGTTGAGAAATAAGCTGACTCAAAATATTACTTAGCTGGATCAAGAACTTTCCATATTTGAGGTCTACTTTTCAAGCCACTAAAACCCCAAATTTTGCTTACAATTGTACTTCCAAAAGAGAAACCACATTTTATATTAGTCACATGTGGCCATTTTCACAAGTACTATCAGCACAAAATTTGCTTCAGCTGCTGTACTTCTAATTAAAAGACATATTTGATGAACTGCAATTCTGCTTAAAGGGGATTTTTTCCCTCAATCAAATATTTATCTTGCAGAGCATACACATGGTTAATCAGAATGGCAATTAAGGAAGAGTGACCTTAAAGCTGGTGCTAGGTTAGATCAGTGAATTAATGAAAACTGGATAGCCCAACAGATGGCCTTAACTTATGGTTTTTAAATACATGTCAGAGAGACCGAAAGCACTAGGTTACTCTTACATCATGGTAGGAATGCCTCAATCGGATATTATGCTCCTCATAATATGAAACATTTGTTGAGAGCCTATTATGTGAAAAAATATTCGGAATTGAGAATTATGTGAGAAAATATTGAGATGATAGATGATAGAGATAAATGATGCATAGACAAATCAACATCATCTATTCCAGAGAGTTTTAATCTACATAGGAAAATAAATCACATCCTGAAAGGTAAATAATAATAATAATGGTAATACTAGGTGACCTAGGCTGTGTCCACTTAGTGATCAAGGTAGAAGGTAGTATGGGCAAGGCTTGTCCATTGAGACCTGAAGTGGCTGAGGGGCAGATTTTAAATTGAATATTGAGTTCTAAATATAGGCATGGGTATGCTCCCTTTAAGGAAAACTGGAAAAATGTTGTATAGAAGAAATGCGCATTTCTTCTAAGATTAAGGATTGTTAAAGAAACAGCTCTCCAGCTGACTTCAGTCTCACCCCTCCAATTTTCTCAACAGGTTCATTCTTCCTATGATTCTCCTTGTCTTTCTGCTTTTCACCTGACTAGTCTTACTAAGAGAATGATGCTAAGCTGGCCTTGTTATATTTAACAAGTAAAAACAAAATATATAGTGGTGTCCCTTATGAGGCAGGAAAGTTTCCTGATGAAGTTTATAATCACTCTTAGCAGAAATAAAGTTTTAGTATAGGTCCCTGTAGGTATATTTAAGTTAAAAAAAATCACAGGCAATATTGAATACAAACTAAAATTCTAAAATTAATATTTTTCTGTAAGCAGAAGAACTTATGAATGAGAAGATGCAGACAAATGGAATGGGCAGTATAGTGTTTAGGAAAGAAGATGAAACTTAGATATAGGCTATTTCGGGGTGGGAAAAAGTAACCCCAGTCCCTTGGGGTGGATGTTGAAAGATGCACATAGTTTGGTATTAGTCCATGTTTTTGGCAACCACTTAGAAAAGTTATTACTTACCATATAATAGCTAATACAGATGAATATCTGACTCCATCAGCATAAATACTAAATTTCACTTACACTGTTGCCTCTACTGGAGAGGACATTTCCCCCCAAAGCATAAAATAATAAATTAACTACGAAAGAAAAACCTTACAATGCATTACCATGATGATTTTTGAAGGATCCAAGTCTGTACAAGCCTGTTATTTCTGTTACTCAGATTAAATAAAAAATAGGAGTGATTACCTATTATTCACAAAGTATTAGCTACCCCTGAATACAGCCTGTTGATCATGATTACCTTAAATCATTGCACTTAACCCAGGGAAACACAACTTTTCCCACGACTTCCCTAGAAATAGAATTACTGGTTTATCAATGCTCTGGTTCAGCGTGGAGTGATTCCTATATATTAGCTAGAAATCCTTGCACTGTACCAATTTCTTTGTTAGGTTTCTACTTCTGTTTTACTTACTTTCCAGTACTCTGAACTGCCTGCCTTTTAAAAGGAGACGTTTTCTTCCTTAAAAACAACTTTGCTTGTACCCTTCAAAATCAGAAAGCCATTACTTTATGTTACTACTTACTTCTCTCATTAAATTTCTATCCTTCGTCATTTTCCAGTTGTTTTTCTCTACTGAAAAATAAATATTGGCATCCTCTGGGGCATTTGGAAAAAGCTCTGTCCTCCTCTCATCATGTTAACCTTTAATTATAAAACTCTGGGTTCCTTGAAAGAGTTAACATACCCTCTCTTTTCTTAGGTTCTCCATATAGAGACAAAATCACCATAGCAATTCTTCAGCTGCAAGAGGAAGGCAAGCTGCACATGATGAAGGAGAAGTGGTGGAGGGGCAATGGCTGCCCAGAGGAGGAGAGCAAAGAGGCCAGTGCCCTGGGGGTTCAAAATATTGGTGGCATCTTCATTGTTCTGGCAGCCGGCTTGGTGCTCTCAGTTTTTGTGGCAGTGGGAGAGTTTTTATACAAATCCAAAAAAAACGCTCAATTGGAAAAGGTAAATGTCACTTTTTTACAATTTAAAGCAATTGTTGTTATAATAAAACAAACGGTTTTTGATCTTTCCAAGCAAGGGTAATGCCTAGAACCATGACCGCTAATTGTCTCCTGAGAGTCTTTATCGGATGAAGGTTCACAGAAAGAATCAGGATCACCTTTGTGATTTTTAATTTAAAATAATGTGTTTAAATTAAAGCCAGCTTCGGAATAAGGGACTATTTCTCCTATTTTTAAAGCCTGAAAAAAAGAGAAACTTGCTGTTTGAAGTTCATTGCAGTTAGTTTAATGGAGAAATGCAATTAATGAAGGAAGCAAAAGTCGGAAATTGTAATATGAAGGAAGAAATACTTTTCTATAGATAAAAAGTATTTTAAAATACAATCCTGAAGAACAGTTTCAAGTTAGGGAGTAGATGAAGTTTTTATTTGAAGACTTTTAGCCCAATAATTTTCTAATTGAAAAAAAGTCTTAACTTGCATGGTGGAAATTACAGTTAATTTTCTAAATTAGTGAATGTGTGAAAATATTCATTCCTTTCTTGCCATTTAATGCTATTATTAATAAGTCATTTATTCCTTTGCACCAGAGTCTTTAGTAGAATATATATAAACCTCAAAAATATTGAGACTCTGGCATTTTTTCTTGAGTTGTTAATACATTTAGTCTTTTGTACAAATGTCTTTATGTTCCATTCTTGAAAAATTTGTGAATCTCATTCAAATTATATATTTCTAGTGTTATAATTTCCTCAGTTCTATAAATATGAAGAATATTTATAGAAAAATCTTTCAGATGGTACATGACACTTTGCATATGTGAATTTATAGCTCTGAAAATGAAATACTGCTTTACCATTTTTAAGTCTTCTGGCACCTCATTTACTTTTTGTATATAAACATCTCTCGTTTTTAATAAAAAAATGTTTTTAGGGCTTAACCTTTAGACCCTGTGTCACAGTGAGATTATATTCTCTTTCGTATTTAAAATATTTATGAAATTTTATTAGTAAATATGAGAGTAAAATATGAAATTAAAATAGTATCATACATTAATATAAGGTAAATATATTTTGCTAATATTCTTTGAACACTGATACCTTTAAAACTATTTTTTAAAAACAAAACCATTTTCCTCTGTCTTTGGTAATTTATGTTCCAATTACTTCTCCTTTCTGAAATCAAAATTTTGGATTCTATATTTTTACTTGTCTAGAGTATTTAACACTTAGAAATACTGTTTTTATAAATGAGTATTTCGATAGTCTCCTTTTGTCCTTGAGTAAAATAACCTATTCAGAAGTTTGAAAAATTTAGAAAATCATATGATTTATTTCCCCACAACATTCAGGATGGCTATTTCTGCCGACTTGGCTAAATCAAATATTTGTTGCACTGGTGTGATGGACGAATAAGTCCTAATACACTTTTTATTATGTTATGATCCTCTCTAGTGTCAAAATCAGTTTTAAATAAAATCCAAAGAACTAATAAATGACAAAAAGACATTAACTCATCGATTTCCATTTTTACTATAATTTGGCAATAAATGTGTCATTTGGTTAGTTAATACTTAAAATGAGTCCCAAAATTACAGAAGGAATTTGGGTTTTCTAATTGGAATTCAAATCTCCATATACAATGACTTTCTTTCAGTTATAGCAGAGTGTTAAAATAAAACCAAAGAATTACTCTCTTGATCTTTGTGGTATTCTATTGCCCTTGTCTCTTTGTGTCCTAGTCATATGATTTGCCTAGGCCATGTCTTTATGCACAATTAGTCTATAAGCATTCTGTAGAAAAACAAAACAAAACAAAACACCCCAAAACAAAGAACGTAGGGATTTAATTCTGTAAAATAACCTTCTTCATACTTACTATAAAAAACTAGTTTAGTTGAAATTCAGCTTTCTTGAATTTCTATGGACCTGTATGACCTTCTAAAACAATTAGGAAGAGGAAATTAATGTACCTTTTTTGACTGAAGCAGATGAAACAGAAGAAACAACTGTGTTGATGTCACATGAGGATTATTAGTCACATTCCCCAATGCTTTCGCACTCTGTCTCCGCATGGCTTCCATAATGAAATCCAAATTCCCTAGCTTAACACATGCGGCACTTTAGTATCGGTTCCTGTCTACCATTAGAGTTCGATTTTTTGTTTCTTCCCAATTTGCACCTTTACTCTATTCAAAGTAAATTACTTTCAATTTTCCAAGGTCATCCAGCTTTTTCAAATCTTCTTTCATTTGACTTGAGCAAATCTTGCCCATTTTTCAACCTGGCAAACTCCCATTAGTCATTCTAGACTAGTATCATTCAAGACTAGGTATCAACTTTTACCCAGAAAGCTTTCCCTAATCAATAGCTGTAATGGATGTGAGTACAGGACACAGCTATTTCCACAAGGNTACATTTAGTCTTTTGTACAAATGTCTTTATGTTCCATTCTTGAAAAATTTGTGAATCTCATTCAAATTATATATTTCTAGTGTTATAATTTCCTCAGTTCTATAAATATGAAGAATATTTATAGAAAAATCTTTCAGATGGTACATGACACTTTGCATATGTGAATTTATAGCTCTGAAAATGAAATACTGCTTTACCATTTTTAAGTCTTCTGGCACCTCATTTACTTTTTGTATATAAACATCTCTCGTTTTTAATAAAAAAATGTTTTTAGGGCTTAACCTTTAGACCCTGTGTCACAGTGAGATTATATTCTCTTTCGTATTTAAAATATTTATGAAATTTTATTAGTAAATATGAGAGTAAAATATGAAATTAAAATAGTATCATACATTAATATAAGGTAAATATATTTTGCTAATATTCTTTGAACACTGATACCTTTAAAACTATTTTTTAAAAACAAAACCATTTTCCTCTGTCTTTGGTAATTTATGTTCCAATTACTTCTCCTTTCTGAAATCAAAATTTTGGATTCTATATTTTTACTTGTCTACAGTATTTAACACTTAGAAATACTGTTTTTATAAATGAGTATTTCGATAGTCTCCTTTTGTCCTTGAGTAAAATAACCTATTCAGAAGTTTGAAAAATTTAGAAAATCATATGATTTATTTCCCCACAACATTCAGGATGGCTATTTCTGCTGACTTGGCTAAATCAAATATTTGTTGCACTGGTGTGATGGACGAATAAGTCTCAATACACTTTTTATTATGTTATGATCCTCTCTAGTGTCAAAATCAGTTTTAAATAAAATCCAAAGAACTAATAAATGACAAAAAGACATTAACTCATCGATTTCCATTTTTACTATAATTTGGCAATAAATGTGTCATTTGGTTAGTTAATACTTAAAATGAGTCCCAAAATTACAGAAGGAATTTGGGTTTTCTAATTGGAATTCAAATCTCCATATACAATGACTTTCTTTCAGTTATAGCAGAGTGTTAAAATAAAACCAAAGAATTACTCTCTTGATCTTTGTGGTATTCTATTGCCCTTGTCTCTTTGTGTCCTAGTCATATGATTTGCCTAGGCCATGTCTTTATGCACAATTAGTCTATAAGCATTCTGTAGAAAAACAAAACAAAACAAAACACCCCAAAACAAAGAACGTAGGGATTTAATTCTGTAAAATAACCTTCTTCATACTTACTATAAAAAACTAGTTTAGTTGAAATTCAGCTTTCTTGAATTTCTATGGACCTGTATGACCTTCTAAAACAATTAGGAAGAGGAAATTAATGTACCTTTTTTGACTGAAGCAGATGAAACAGAAGAAACAACTGTGTTGATGTCACATGAGGATTATTAGTCACATTCCCCAATGCTTTCGCACTCTGTCTCCGCATGGCTTCCATAATGAAATCCAAATTCCCTAGCTTAACACATGCGGCACTTTAGTATCGGTTCCTGTCTACCATTAGAGTTCGATTTTTTGTTTCTTCCCAATTTGCACCTTTACTCTATTCAAAGTAAATTACTTTCAATTTTCCAAGGTCATCCAGCTTTTTCAAATCTTCTTTCATTTGACTTGAGCAAATCTTGCCCATTTTTCAACCTGGCAAACTCCCATTAGTCATTCTAGACTAGTATCATTCAAGACTAGGTATCAACTTTTACCCAGAAAGCTTTCCCTAATCAATAGCTGTAATGGATGTGAGTACAGGACACAGCTATTTCCACAAGGTGGTGTTACATTTTCATTTCCTATTCCAGTGAAAAAGAATATGATGTGCATATCTTACTTTTTTTTTTTTTACTTAGGTGACTTCAAGTACTGTCATCATTCCAAAAACATTTCTTACCCCTTTGAGAAAGTTGGGAGGGTNACAGAAATATTCTCTTTCCCATGCAATTGAAAATGGGTTGGCCTGTAAAAATTGCCTTTATTGAACAGTTTGAACATGAATCTTTGAGTTTCCTGACATGAAAAGACTTAGCAACAAAAATATTATTTTTTATTACTTATTAACAAAATTTAGTCAAAATGCCTGAGAAATAAAAAGATATAAATTATTGCTCAGATACCGAATTTGTATTGATTTGAACTTTCCTTTAAGATGATTGAAGTACATTTTAAGATCTATTTGGTATTGTTGTTTTCCAGGATATAGTCAATGTTGTTATTTGTATTATAGAAGACTGGTATGTCATATTCCAGATGATCTCTAAATAAAGGTGTTTTTCCAGACACTGAAAATTAAAAAAATTGTGGAGGGCACATAGAATGTTCTTCAGTCTATAGTTGAATAACAAATGTAGAAGGAAGCTGTAACTCATAGTAGAAGGACCAGTGAATGAAACAGTACAATTTGGGGGAATGACGAGAAAATCAGAGTGAGTGAGTTTAATCCTGTGAGACTTGGGATCCTGGGTGAAAGATTATTCACAGGAAAACACTTTTCAAAACTGGCTGAATCTGTATTTCATGGAACCAGAAGAATGAAAACAGGTTGCTGCTTTCAGAATGCTGAATAATTTGCTCTATGAGGAGCAATGTTTTTTAAAAGAGGCCGTTTATTGGACAAGGTATAGGAATGCAAACACTGTCATAAATCATCAGGAAAGATTTTATTTCAATATTTACCTTTTGCAAGTAGTGCCTATTAACAAACCACAGAACAGATGTGCTTTGGAATTTTAACAGCATTTAACTTTTTAGAAGTTAGAAGTTCTAAATATATTTTCAGTATAATAAAATTTAGCCGTAAAGCATGTTGCTATTCAGAAGTTAAATAGACTTGCAAATAGACTTTGGACAAATAGTCCATTTTGTATTGTTTTTATGTTACTGCTTTTCTCTGAGAGCAGAGAATCTCTCAATTTCTACCAATGACCGATGTAAGGATTAACTGGATGGCTTTTAAAAATGTTTTTAAATATAAATATAAAATCATACTTAAAAATGAGATGCCAGTCTTTATTTTATTCACTAATCAAGTTCCATATCATCCAAAGGATTTTTAAGTCATTTGTTTATGATTAAGCCAGCCTCTTTCAATGCACATAAATGATGTTTTAAAATTAAGATTGTAACTGGATGGATAGTAATTTTACTACCTTATTTTTATAAATGACTTTAGAGTTTCTAAAGAGTAATATCTCATTTGAATACAAAGTTACCCTGAGAACTGTGCAAATATCGTTATCCGTATTGTGCACATCAGGATAAGTGTCTCAAGGGTCAAGTGTTTCCCAAAGTCAAAGATGCCTACTCTCACACTTCTTAAGCTATAGTATATTGCACAAAATGGAGACAGAAAATCTCACTATTTTTCCTGATAGTTTTTCTTCTTGAAGTTGCATTGATGCTATATGTGGAGTGAGAGTTTGAATTAGATAAACAGATTGCGGGCTTTGATCTTAAGCACTGTCTAGTTATTTCACTTTCCTAGACAAGTAAGCATGAGTTTTGGAATTTAAAAAAAAAAAGATTTGAGCTCCTTTCTCAACTTTTTTCAACTTTGGATAGAATTACTAAACTTTTCTATACATCTCTTAAAATAAACAAATAAATGGGTTATGAATACACCATAAATGGAAGTGTTTAAAAAATTAAGATAGTTAATATACGTTGAGTATTTTGCATGTGTCTGACGTACAATAAGCAGCTATTGCTATAATATGCTTATTATTATTCATAAGGCTGAGCCACTTTAACTGCTGGCTCTTAAAAAGAGAGAGCTTTCCTAGAATTCAGCATTAGATATTTGGATGTTATATGTTTTGTTGAAAATTGTATCATTATGACTACTAGCAAGAATGTGATGATTAACATTGCTTTTTCTTAAAACACATTTCATAGCTTTATTGACTAAAGTGGTGTTGAAGCTTGTCAGGCCTTATTCATCGATTTCTTGAGCTTAAGTAGGGGAAGTGTAAAAATGTATAATGATGCTTCATTTTTCTCTGTCTCACTGTATTTGCTAAACGCAATATAAAGATTTTCAGTAACCGTTTCTGTAAAAGTTAAGATTTCTGAGAATATTTTAATCTTTGGTTAAGTTTATCATTGTAATATAACCCCGGCTAAAGCATAGGATGCTTTGTCATTTTATTCATTAAAAAATGTATTTCTTTTTGCCCCATATTTTTTTTCTGTCTGATTATTACTTACTATTCAAAAATTAACATTGATTAAGAACAGAGTCCAGGTAACGGCTCCACTGAAATTCAAGTCACTGTTCAGGAGGCGGGCTGGTATAATAAAAGCATTCATAGAACGGTGGTCAAGAGAACAGTGCTCTTCTTTGAGCTCTGATACCAGTTATATGCATAACCTTGGGTAGATAACTTGATTTCTTGAGTTTGAGTTTCTTTAGCTGTAAAATTAAAGTGATGAAGCAGTAAGATCACTGCAGAACCTGAGCGTAAAATGTCCTTTCTGACAGGCACGCAGCTAATCTAAATAACTTTTTTTTTTTTTTT
>NC_048227.1:52800670-52833057 GCF_002007445.2 Ailuropoda melanoleuca
TTTTTTTTTTTTTTTCAAAATGAGAGCTGCTCTGGAACTGAATATCAAGATCAAAGTGGCTATATGCATTTTTGACATGAGTCTCTTAACTAGCCATTTTCCATCTCTCATTGCTTCACTGTTACATTCATATAGCCTGAGGTCAATTTATACTTCTGATGTATAGCATTAGCTCTTTGATATTTTAAAAATCTTGTCAATTAAAAAGAATATAAATCAAAAGGAATGTGTGATATTAAACAACAAGTATTTTCCTCATTTAATACACCAATATTTATATAAAATATCACATATTATGTTCTATATACTTTTATGCCATTTTAGTTACCATTTAGTTGATTTAGTTATTATCTAATGTGAGATAATTTTATGCAGGGATCACAGTGACTGTTTGAATTTGTCTTTATGACATGCGACTTTAAATTCTTGGTCAAATGGCTTATGACATCAGAAATTAATTAGAAAAGTGTCTGAGAATGGACTAGTTATCCATATTCAGTTAACAAACTAAACGACAAACACAAAACAAGTTTAGTTAATACATGCTAGTATATATTAGAATATTGAGCTACAAATCTGATAGAAGTAGATTGAAGATGTTTTGGTGGGATTTCCAATAGGAACTGTACATACGCAAAAATGGTTGGAAATTATTCTGAATGAATATTGGAGTATCATTTAGTTCATTTTATACTATCAAAGAATAGGACAGCAAGACACATAAAATAGAGTTTCCTCCTTAAAATATAAATACAGAGTGCATAATATCTTGATTATTTTGCCTTTGGGTGTTAAATGATACATATATGCAACATGAAAGTGATGAGCTTCAAAGTTTAAAAATTCAAATTGGTTTTTTTCAATCAGTTCCTGTTTTAGAAAAGACATTGCTAAATATAAAGATCTTAACTTGAAAATGTAGTTTATGCCAGTGTTCAGTGTGGAACATATTTACACCAAGATTTCTACTTTTTAAAAACTCATGTGCTTTGCCAAGTGCTGTCACATCATGTGATCATATAAACACATCTATAAATTAGAAAGTTCAGCTATTAAGAATAAATTATTCTATACACCAATAATGATATTCTTGAGAACATTTTTCTGTGTACTATTTATGTTGTCATACTATACTCAAAATAAAAATACAGCTTTATTAAAAAACAATGTAAATGTAGCTAAATATATGCTTTTAAGGTTTCCAGACCTTCATCATTTCTAGAATTAGCGATGTGTAAATACAGGTTGCCTCATTAAATATAGTGAATTTTATAATGAGTTTTACTAATTTAAATGCAATTATACATGCTAACAGCTCAAAGATTTAAATTTTCATTTTCAGGAATCTTCTATTTGGTTAGTGCCACCCTACCATCCAGACACTGTTTAGTAAACTTTTGAAACTTACTAAAAGAGGTTTTTAATAATGGTTAGTATCCTTGTGCCTTTCTTTTTTCTTTTTGTAGTCTGTTATATTAATGTGGAGAAACATTTTTGTGGTTGTTTTCACTCTAAGAAACTTACCTTATTTAATGACACAATCTGTGGTTTTCCATTCCTAAGGAAGAGTGATTTGAAAAAAGCAACATAGTTTTCTTTTTCTTCCTCCCACTCCCTCCCTTTCTGCTTTGCCTTCCCCTCCTCCCCTCCCTCCCACATTCCCTCCTTCCTTCTTTCCCCNCCCCCCCCGCTTTTCCTTCTTATTTATCATAAGCCAGGAAACTCCTGTTAAGTGCATTTGGGTTTTTCAAAGCCTTATTTCATAGTTCAACAAAAAGACATTTTTCAAAATTTCAATTATTACATGAAGCAGGAAAGACACTGTCTCTCGAATGACAACATTAGAACTTTATTTAAAAGTTAGGCATAGTAATTTTTCAGCAACCCACAGCCCAAAGAAACAACTATAATCCGCAAGCATATCTATAGTTTCAGCTTTAGATTCTTACATAGATTACAATATGAAATTTGCATTCCAAGGCTTTAAAAAAAGTAAAGAACATGTGTTTGCCTGGTGCCACAAGTGAACAGTACTTTATGATATCATTAAATTCTTTAAATTTCCCCTGTTGATTCTAAACTCTTGCTCAGCTCTTAAGGTTTTCATAGTTTTCTGAGAGATTAGAAATATTCTACATGTGAGAAGAGAACATATGGTCTCACAGTGACTTCATTAGTAACCTAAAATAAAACTATTTTTTAGGTAAACTTACAGTGATAGATCAAAAGAGAACTGGTAAAGTTCAGCTCATTCAGAGAAAAAAATATAGTAAAAGGAGTAATTTGACATTAAATACACAAAGCTATTGGTTGGTTGATTGAAAGCTGTTTGATTAAAATGTTCACTTTCTAATAGCTTTGTAGAATAGATAAAGCCTAAAATGGTAATGGTGGGGTTACGTGTTTATAATTTTCAGAGTTTCTAAATTTGTAAATATAGTTCATTTAAGATAAATTATAAAAGATGAAAGTATTGTGATCTTGGGTGCAGATTTTTTACCTACATTTTATATTACACAGCATTATAAATGTTATACATTATCTAAAATTGCCTAAAAAGAGTTTTATATGCCTTTTTGTAGTCTGAAGTTAGGTGTAGGGTACTAAATTCAGTTTGCTCTTTAACTTACTAGAAATAAAATTAAGTCATTTCATCTTTGAATGGATATGTATATTTATAAGACTTTTTTTCAAAGGAAATCAGGTGTATAGGCCACTCTCTTAGTATGGACAAAAATTAATTAATATATCTATTCCATTATTTTTTGAAACTAATATATTCAAAATGTCTACAATTCGAGTTTGCCAAAAAGAGGGTATGGTCAATTATTTAACATATGGGAAATTTACTCATTTTAAATGAAGGCTTATTTCAAACAATTCAACATTATTCACATCCTATAACATTTTAAAGTGTCAATGGCATCAAGTTCTGACCTTGTTATATTATCTAATCAATTCTTCTGTTAAATGTTTCAACAGAGAGCCAAGACTAAGTTACCTCAAGACTATGTATTCTTCCCCCTTTTGGAGTCAGATTTTTCCATTTCTACAGTGTTGTCATCATCACCATCTTCATCATCATTATCATCATGTTCTTAATAAGTACATCTAATAGTAGGTATTAAGCAATGAGAAACACTGTGTCCATATACTGGCTGTCAGGTGTCATATAAATCCTTTAATAGAACTATAATTCATGAACTTCTGAACTGTATAATTTAACACATTATAAATAATGCATGGCAGTAACTGTAGTTAATGGGGAATTCATGTGTAGCATTTAATCATCACCCATTATAAGTACTAATAAATTAATATTTTTACTAACTTAATGCTATTAAACAAATACCAAAGTTTTACCTTGATTAATCAGGTATTTTGTATACATGCACTTTACTAAGCTTTTGAAAAAAACTTTTTTTAGCAATTGAATCAAACACATCATTAAGTAAGAATTCAAATATTAGGGTCATGTGTAGCTACAGTTAAAATTCAGTCAACACTTAAAGACCACGTGTGTTCAGTCAGTGCCATGAGAACTTGATTTCTACTCTTTACAATTTAGTGAGATGGATACATAGAAGTCCCAGAGGCCAGACAGAAAAACATGATAATGAGCGCAAAATACTAAAGGGACAAAACCAAATTGAGCAAAAATAATGAATGTGGTCAATTGGAAAGTGATTTCTTCATAAGTTAAAAAGTGATGTCCTAAGGTAAAGGGGTAAAGTTGGACTGACATGAAGGATGAAAGAACTCTGTAGGGTCCTAGAGCAAGGGGAAGCAAAAGAGAAAAACCTTGGAGGTCCAAGCAGAGAAGAGTTTGTGTAGAGAAAAAAGAATTGAGGAGGGTGGAGAGGAAGGGGGAAAGCTTAATCAGAGAAGTCATGATGGGGGGAAAAAAACGGATTTGGATTTTACCTGTTTCTTAGACAAAGAAATGCCATCAATAACTGGTTTAAAAGTAGATTTTTCTGGTATCTGTGAGCCTTTTGGGAAGGAATAACCTAGACATAGAGTTGAGAAGACCACTAAAGAAACTGTTCAGGAACCCATAGAAGAGAAATGAAGATATAGCCAGGAATGGACAAGAAGATACTAAGACAGGTTCAAAAATCATAAAATTGGGTTATCAGGATATCTTGCTGGTGTCTCAGGTATGAGCTGCTAAAAGTGACTTCTCTTTTCTCTGAATCAGTTTTCTGTCACAGAGATGCTTACTTTAATTCAAAGTATTAGTTTGAGTGTCACAAAAGATTATGCATGCAAAATATTTTTTAAAAAACATACACCACATATATGCTATTAAATATTGTTTGGAATTAACCTAAGCTGATAAACAATAAAGCAGCAACACCTAAAGCAAAAAAAAAAAGTCTTCACATGCAAATTTGATTAGGTTTATTTCGTTTTGTTTTCATATCACTTTTTGGAATTGTGTAAATTTTTCGTATTTGTCCACATTTTTAATTCTTACACAGAAAAAGCTCAAGTCTCAGCCGATCTGAATCCCAACTACAATATGCACCTGGTTCATGAATCTGATTTATAAGTAACTAACACATGTGTATCTCAATTAGTTGGAGAGGAAGACTAATAAAATTTTGTTTCATATATATGAGTCTGTAAGAGGAATCATAAGGAGTGTGTAATAAGCCCCAGATACACAGAATTTCTAGCAAATCTATTGCCAATGAAATGGGAATTAAAAATAATATTTATAAGGTCATTTTTTCTTGATGGGATAAATTATTTGCCAGCTTTCAGTTATCAAGCTGATGTTGACCAAAAAAGTTAATATTTGTTCATGTATTTTTAACGTGCTACAGTTTGTCATTTCATGAGTAAATCATATTTGTTTGTAATCATCATCAATAGTTTTATAGGCATAATCACACAAATATATAATGAATACCAGAAATTATTTTCCATGTTTTTGTGTGTAACTGTGTGCTAGTTTTGTTCTGTTTTGAGATACACAATGAAGAATCCATGTTTAAAGAAAATTTTCATATGTCATGTTGTGATCTAAAAAAGTAGTATATTTCTTCTAATTTGTTTAAAGATCAAGAGTGGATTTCTGGTTATTGATTTGTGTATATGTGTTTGTATTTAAATTTTAAGGTAGATTTCTATTTCATGATGTTAATCAGTTTTACATCCTAAAATCTTATTCAACATACCCATATTCTCTGCATTCCTTGTTGGCAGTTTATTTCACTCTCAGGTGGAGATTTTCTTTAAACTAGCCCACTTGACAAAGAGACTTTAATGATCACAAGTTGTGTATAAAAAGTGCAATAACCGCCATCACCTTTATAATGAAATTTTTCAAACTTTCAAGGCTGCTATGTTGACAAGTCTCTTGAAAATGATTTTAATATGATTTCTGGGCAGTTGCAGTCGATCCGTTTTGTAATATCTCACTTTCTGTGTTATTCTTAGAGGTCCTTCTGTAGCGCCATGGTGGAAGAGCTGAGGATGTCCCTGAAATGCCAGCGTCGGTTAAAACACAAGCCACAGGCCCCAGTTATTGTGAAAACAGAAGAAGTTATCAACATGCACACATTTAACGACAGAAGGTTGCCAGGTAAAGAAACCATGGCATAAAGCTGGGAGGCCACACACCCAAGCACAAACTGTCGTCTTTTTTCCAAACAATTTAGCGAGAATGTTTCCTGTGGAAATATGCAACCTGTGCAAAATAAAATGAGTTACCTCATGCCGCTGTGTCTATGAACTAGAGACTCTGTGATCTAAGCAGTTGCAATGATCAGACTTGATTTACAAGCATCATGGATCAACCAAGTTACACTGGGTTACACTGTTTATCATGGGTTCCTCCCTTCTTTTGAGTGAATGTTACATGAGCATTTTGTGGCTGGTTTCAAATGCAGTCCAGTAAGAAATTACAGGTTTCTTTTGAAGTCCAACTGTTGCCAGGAGGCCAAATATCAATGCCCTGAGGGTAACCAGTTAAAAAAAAATCATTAAGAATAAAAATACTTGGAATCAGCAAAAACTGTAGTGTTACGAGAAACAGTACAGTCTTCTGACACCCAGATAATAGAGGTGGTGATGTTACTAGCCCCCCAGCTACTCAGTATAATGATCATCTGAATAGACGATATGTGTTTATAGGATGTGAAGAAAAATGTAATGCAAAACAAATCTGAATTTCATGGCAAGTGGAATATAAAGCAGATATTCATCAGTGTTTTTCTTTCTTTCTTTCTTTTGACAGTCTGTGTCACTGATTGAGATAGAAATGTCAATGACCAAGGCAATAATGTTTTTTTTCTTAAGTTTGCCAAGGCAGGAGATTTAACATACAACTCTACCAGGTCGCTACCTATCCCCTT
Source organism: Ailuropoda melanoleuca (assembly GCF_002007445.2). Taxonomy (NCBI): domain Eukaryota; kingdom Metazoa; phylum Chordata; class Mammalia; order Carnivora; family Ursidae; genus Ailuropoda; species Ailuropoda melanoleuca. Next base: position 52,807,036 of record NC_048227.1, read on the forward strand.
ACACCTTTTCCGCAATCCCGTACCAAGAATAAAAAAGCAACAGTTGGTTCAGAGATTCTGAATTAAAAAGGATGATGTTTTGCAATCTTTGTCGTAAGTTGTAAAAGAGGGCTGAGTAACGATGGTTATATGGAAGACTGACGCTTTCATTCTAACATTCAGATATGTTAATCTAAACCCTCGTTCCTGCTATAAATGAACTTGATGGAGCCTGGGCAGATCTCGGTGAAAGGAGAAAGGGGACTGGTCAACCATAGAAAAGTATGTGTGGAGAACTTTGAAGTGGACTGCATTTATCAATACAGTCACAGTGTTAAACGAACAAAATTCTTGAGCAGTTTTTTTCAAAAAAATGTTCAGGTTTATTTGTGGAAATGCAAGATTTCTATGAAAATAGTTTTTGTATGGAAATTTTTGTAATACTTTTTATCAACAAAACAAGAACACGTGTTCCTGTCAGGGGTGTGATGTCAAGCATGAATGGTAGTGCGTGTGCACCACCAACGTTTGGTGAAAACTATTTTTATCAAGAAAAAAAGGAATCATAGAAGAGAAATATTTTCAAGTTAGATAATATAAAAGCTAGGTGCACTACCACCACTGCTTACCATGCCACACCCCTGGTTTCCACGAGGCTGATAACATACTGTAATGAACAATTGTGTGTAAAATGGTAAAAGACACAGACCTCTTGACAACATTGTGATAACAGTTGAGTGCACACAGTTTGCTGTTTGAATCCAATGCACAAAATTAAAAAAAATCATTAAAATTATGTCCATTTTACTTTCAGCTTTGACTTTCATTTTTCTCTTGTATGTGTATAAGAATGCCAAATATGTTCATTGCTTGAGGGCAAGTCCAGTTCCTGAAGCCTTCTGGGTCATCAAGAATGGCCACTTCCCAACCACCTGGAGAAAAGAAGAAAAAGGCTCAGTGATGAACTACACAGATGTAGGAAAGCTGGACTGGGATAGAACTTGTAATCTTTCAGTTTAGGGCAGTTTAAATGAGAAAAATAGCAGTTCTAGAAGCAGCAGTCATGATCTTGCTTCTTCTATGAGTGGATATTGACTATATTCGATAGGGTTGTGTAAGACTGTGTAGTGTTTACTTATATGATATTCGAAGTTCAACTTATGTCCAGTTTAAGAATTCCTTTGTTCATCGATAATTCAGTGTAATTCAGCAAAAGGAGAAGAGAAGATAAGCTGAATACCAGCAATTAGTAATGACGTGGTTTAGATGTTAACATCCTAACAGAATTTGTTTAAAGCAAACAAGGTAACCATTTTAATTACAGGTGACCCCAATAAAAAAAATAAATAAATAAGAAAAAGCTCTGTATTTTTTAAACTCATAGAAGTTGTATAATCAAATTGCTATCTGATTGAATTAAAAATTAAATGCCCAAGTATTTTCAAAATTTCTAGTGTCAGAGATATTTTCAATTACAATTCATATTTCAATGATAATTTTGTCTCCAAATTTAATTTTAGAGAGTTACACAGGCCACTATTAAAAATCTCAGCATTGTTTTTTACATGGTAAATAACAGCTTCAACGTATCTCATAAAAATGTTCAGATTTTGGATAATACTAAGTTTTTTATCAATCAGATTCTAATCAGATTTTAAAGCACTTTTTAAGTTCAATTCTTCATTATATTAAACAAACTTAATAATAGGCCAGAAATGACAACTTTAATTTTTTTAAGTGGTCAGGAAATAATTATTTCGATTTTTGGTAAAATGTGGCAATTATTTTATTCAAGTATTAAATTTAACAATTTTGAAAAGTGTAAAAAAAACTTCTGTATTTTTACTCTAATGGTAATTGAGAATATATAAACACTGTATAATATTTAATTTTTATCCATTTCCTAAAATGTTTCTACATTATTGCCAAAACAGATATTTCCCTACTTATTAGGTACTTACATATACTTATACTCATATACTTATATATGAGATACTATTTTTTTAGATACTATTCTAAATCTTAATAAAATCTTGATTACTTTCAAAATAATTTCAACCAGTGGAAAAAAATGTGTCCTCTCTCTGAGAAGGTAATATATTGGAGTAAGCATTATTTTCTATCGTAACACTTAAATTATAAAAAGGAAAGGAAGAGAACATGTTACAATCAACAACATAACCTGACAACTGCAGGTAATCAATGGAGGTACATATACCACAAATAACTCCGGCCACTATAAAACATGAGGGGAATATATTTACATATGCCATAACCAAATAACCCTAACCAGATGAAAATAGCAATGATTTATATTAGTATATATATATATACACACACACACAAATCCGTATTTGTAATACATATATATTACAGCTAAATAACCCAAACAACTATGAGAATACCAAGGAGATATTCACATATTTACAGATGAGCAACCCTAACCACTATGAGAACACCAAGTGGATGTATTTTATCTTACAAATATGTAACTTGGATAAGGATATTTTATTAATTAAAATGTTTCTAGTATTTTGCAACTCAGTTACAATTTTATACAAGTTTCTTGTTACTATTGAATGAGTATATATACTAAACACTAATGATTTAAAGTATTTTAGCACAATGATACTTTTTAATATTTGTTCATTATGAAATATACATATGACAAATTGTAAACAACGCATATGTACAACAGAATCGTGGGATCTGGCTGTTGTGTGCACCAAAAATTGTTCCCTGGGAATAGGCTGTTCTATATATATTCTGTGACTGGGCTTATTGCCGCTCACCTCCAGCTCTGAAATGTAATTTTAAGCAGAGTACTGTCATAGAGAGAAGAGAGTGCCAGCTGTTTCAGGAAACAGGGCACAAAATATGCAAGAAGAACTTCATCAGTGTCTGATCAAGGATATCAAAGTATGAATGACAATATGGACTAGGCTCACCTGAGAATTATCTTTTCAGGATCAAGAGGTGGTACAATGGCAGCAAAAATTTGGGTCAGAACAGTCCTGAATGTGTCTGTAATTTGAATCACACTGTTCCAGTGTGGACTGATGATTGGCCCTCTGTGTCTGCAGCATAATTATCATTGTGAGATTCCTCCCTTCTTTTGCCTTCTCAGGATCCCCTTAGTCTCAACCATATTGAGCAATCTCCTGTTGCTTCTAACAAACATATGTCCTCTCTTCTCTAGGTTTATCTCTAATTTTGGTGGCTTCTTCAGAATTCCAGGACAGGTCCATTTTTTGAGATATTTCTGAAAAAGGCTGTATATGTCTGAATGCTTTTATTCTACTCTCATAGATAATTGTTAGTTTTGCTGGGTACAGAGTTAATTTTCCTAGACAAATTTCAATGTATCCTTTCATTGCTTTCTTACCTCTAAGCTATTGTGAAAAAACCTAAAATCATTCAGATCCCTGATGCTTTGTGATTTTTTTAAGCTGTCTTTTAGGTTTGTATTCCCAGCATCCTAAAATACCCAAGTGATAGGCATGTATCTACTTTTATCCATTGTGCTGGGCTCTTGCTAATTTTTTCAATTTAGTCACTATTGTCCTCCAGTTTGGGGAAAACTTTCTGAACCATTACTTTGAGGATTTCCTTTTCTTGGCTTCCTGTGTTCACTCTGACAACTTCTCTAACATTAAATTATTTTAATTTTTATGAGTTTTTATTTTATGACTGCAGTATCTTCTCATATCTCTGAAAACATTAATAGCAATCCTATGAAATTCCCTTCTTCCTGAGAAGAATTCTATTTCTTCCCAGGTGCATTTTTTCTGCTTGCTTATTTGGATTCCTCTCTTCTATTTTAGAGGTTTTTTTCAAATGTTTGTCTCTAATTCCTAGCAACCTGTTAATGATTAAGAAAAGGGGACTAAAATCTGAGTTGGAAGTTCAACATGCACAGACGTGTAAGGGAGACTATTTATCTAATTTGAGCTTTGCCATAGATTAATCTAATCGTGCTATTTGTTAATGAATCCTTCAAAATGTCCCTATCATGGGATCTTTCCTCTTGGGCCTATTAGATTCTCATGAAAATTTTCTTTTAGTTTCTTTCCTAGAGATTAAAGCCCTGACTGCCAGTGTTCTGGTAAGCATTGTTTAAGAGAACTGGAGTTCTCCACATTCTGAATTCAGAACTACTAAGGTCCCTTAACCACTTGTTTCAAATTTAGTAATTGGGCTTTCAACTGGACCTGGCATCCTTTAGCCTGGAGCACCTCAGTTTTTCCCCTTTTGGAAATAACACACTACCACTTTGCTGAATTGGTGGAGAAGGCTCCAAAAGGGGAAGAAAAGGGAGGGGATATAGGAACCCACCGTTTTCAGAATACATTCAGGAGGTCCTCCTTACTGTATCCCTCCCTCCTCTATTACTAGTTATTAATGTACTTTGTACACCTGGTTCCTGTGCCTTTAAGAATTCTGTGATACAGGCTGTCTGGGTGGTTCAGTTGGTTAAGCAACTGCCTTTGGCTCAGGTCATGATCCTGGAGTCTCCAGTCAGGCTCCCTGCTCAGTGGGTCGTCTGCTTCTCCTTCTGACCCTCCCCTCTCTCATGGTCTCTCTCTCTCTCTCTCTCTCATTCTCTTTCTCAAATAAATAAATAAATAAAATCTTTTTAAAAGAAAAGAATTCTGTGATACTATCTGATTTGTTGACAGCTCCTCACACCGCCCACTTCGGATTCTATTTTTTTGAATCTGCTTAGTTAACTACCATTTGTTCATATGCCTGTCTCCTCCCAAAATTTTGTTGAAATTTTCACCTCTCTGTTCTCTTTATTCTTGGCATTTTATGCATTTAAAAAAATCTGTCTACTGTAATTTTTATGGTTGAGAAGGAGCAAAATTTGATGTATGCATTCAATTCTTCACTCTAACCTGAAACGAGACTTCCTTTTAAAGGAAATATTATGCAGAAATACAATATAGGGAGCAAATCAAAACTAGAAATGCTTTGGTTCGAATACAGTGGAAGCAGAACAGACCTTGCTTTTCTAATTGTAAAGAACCTTATATTGCCAATGTTTTCTTCTTACTAAATAGTTTCTCTAACTCTGTGTGTAAAGGGGATACTTTTCACCACAAAAATGGATTTCATGAAATGGAGTCCAAGAATATTTCTGAAATGGGGAATACTTCTATTTTAGTATCTGTCAAATAATGTTAAATTTGGAAGCCAGTGTAATTTATACCCTAAGGGCTTAGGTCTAATTCAAAACATTCCAATTTCTATTACATAAATCTCAAGAAACATGTGTTGTAATGTAGATAAGGAACACTTTGTTAGTAAACCATGCTGAACTGTAAGATTTTAAGAATTCCTCTTTAATATATTGCCTTACATTGTATCTTGCTTTCACGTTTATTATGTGGGTAACTTAAAAAAATGTTTATAACCAAATATATCCCTGACTCTTTACTAAGGAGAATTGCTGTTTTCCTATATTTTAACTGGAGATTTCTATAATATTATATTTCCAAAAATATAACACTCTCAATCACCAGTAAAGTTTACCTTAAAGTTAATCTGTAGAATTTAATATCTAATTCAACATTGTTAATGCACTGAAAAATCTATCATGAATCATATATTCCACTCACCTTGATCAAAATTCATAAGGTAAAAGGGGAAATAAAAGACGCTGCATGTATGCTCCTTCTATATTTTAAAAGTATTTTCTTAACATTTACCCACATCTCAGCTTGCAATCTAAGGTTTTCACATAGTTTAGGACAGCTGCTATACCCCCAGCCCCTGTATCCACATTTCTACAAGGAGGGAGGAACAAAAGGAAACAAAAAAGGACTTGTTTGTTTCTTATAAGGTAACATATCACACACAAGTCTCATGTTAACATCGGTCAACTTAGTCATATGCCCACAGTAGTTGTAAGGAAATGTTGACTTGAATTCGGGGAACCGTGTGCCAGCTAAACGTCAGGGGTTCGACCACTGAGGAAAATGTATAAACAAGCACGGGAAACAAACCACAATCTCCGCCATCCCTGGTATTTTATAGTCTCTCGCAACCCACTAAACCTGACCGTGTTCTGAACCCCGTTTTGGTCATTTACCACTCATGTGCCATCCACCACCTCCCTCTCTCTCTATCAGATAATCTCATATCTTACTGTTTCCCTTTACATTCCTATATCTCTTTCCCTAATGGAAACCTGGGTTCTCCCTTATGACATTATTTGTTTGAAACCTCAACAAAAGAAGTAGTTCACGATTTCTTTGCTCTGCAGGATACTTTCACTTATATTAACCATTACCTTGTTTCCCAAGATACTTTTTTTCTCATTCGTTAAAAATTTGGACACCTTGGTTAGAATTGGCCTGTTACTCTGCCCTGCCTATATTAATTGATTAAATGTGTGCCTATTTGTTTATGTTAAAAAACCAGTGAATTCACATTATCAACCAAGTTTTGTGTTAGATACTGCGTATGCAGTGCTGATCAAAAAAGAGACATGTTGCCCGCTGTCATGGTTTATGGTCTAGAAGAGGAAGCTGATCAAATGTGTTAAATACATAAATAGAAATTATAAAATGATGTCACATAAGTGTTCCTTTTGTTAGATTCTGATGAATGATGGGACTTCCCTCAGTAGCTCTCAAGCAGCACAATTTAAGAAGTAAAATTTAAAAAATGGTTTATGCTTATAAAATATGCACAGAGAAGCATATATTGGTATACTGAGACATATTACGGATTTGTACCTCCTTCCCAGGAGTATATAACTTCTACTGACTTCAAACCTTGGCACAGGGTAGGAGTCTTCCAGGTGTGGAGAACAGAAACTGAGATATTAACAGTACTGTTAGTACATGACTGCCATTCTATTACTCAGGGTGGCAATTTCCCATTATATGCAAAATATGACACGAAAACTTTACCTAAATTTTTCTTTGACCTATGCTATTTCCATTTGTGTTGATTTTTTCCCCTTTGTCCTTACAAGAAAAAAATTCACCAGTGCTCCCCTGCCCCTTTTAAAAAAGTCCTTACTTTTCTTGCAGGGTATAAGTAAACAGTGACCCAACAATCGACTTTATAACACCAACAACATCCTTGTTGAAACAGGGTGAAACAGAGTCAAATCCCCATTATTTAGACCCTGTCTAAAGTCTACCAAAAAATGGACTTGAGTTTTTCTCACACAGGTGGTGGAAAATAAAGATACAGTGTTTTATCAGAGTTTTAAATAAAGGAACCTAATTTTAGACTAGAGAATCAGGGTAAGTAAGCTTCTCTGAGTAAGTGATGTTTGCATTGAGACAATGAATGATGAGAAGTAGGCACTCATCAAAGAGAAAAAAATTCACAAGCCTGTGACAAAGTACCTGTAAATGTCCTGTGACAGGAAGGACGATGGCATGTACTAACAGATGCTTTGATGGGGCCCAAAGAAAGCATGGGAGTATGTAACTGGGATATATTTAAAATATAGCTGGGAGCCAGACCTTAGCAAGGCAGGACAAGTGACCTTAATGATTTGATCTTTATCCAAAGAGCAATGGCAAACTATTTAAATCTCTTAAGCAGAAACAAGATTGTTGGATAAGATCTTCATTTTGTAAAAACCATTCAGGCTGCAATTTGGAGCACAGTTTAAATAGGTACCAGAGTGGGGAGATTAGTGAAGAGGCCATATCAGTAAGTAGTCTGGTTAGTTTAGATTAAACTCAACTGGTAACAGTAAAAATGAATAGAAAGAGACAGATTCAAAAGATATTTAGCAAGCAAAAATTCACATAATTTCCTGGTGAATTCAATAATAAATATAAAGGTTGTGGTTAATTGTTGTGTCATAACTCACAGTGAATGAGTGCTTGGTACGAATTATCTCCTCTGATGCTTCGAGCAACCCTATGAGGTTAGGATTAATACTATCACATTTTATGGACAAGAAAACTACTGACAGGAGAACTTAAATTAATTTAAAGGTCTTACAGCTATCAGACTCTGACAGAATGACTGCAATGTTGTTTGCCACTATATTTGGTCATAGTAACAAGCAACAATGACATCTCAGTGGCTTATCAAAATGAAAGTTTATTTCTCATTCATGAAAACTCTGTGGTGGGTTTTGTTTTTGTTTTGTTTCTGTTTCTGTTTTTGCATGTCTTTCTATGGCCATTACCTTCCCTGTGGTAATTCATGATCCATATTGCTTCAGTCTTTTAGTGCCCTCATGAAGCTTTCTCCTACAACACCTTCAGAAAGGCTTAGTAGGATCAATTCACATAGCCCTAACCTATTCTAAGGGACTCACAAGCGCTGTAGTGGTTTGCACTCTGGAAGGAGAGCAAAATCGATTTTGTGAGAACTAATAATATCAACTATGCTATAAAAATCCATGTCAGATTTATGGTTTTCCCAACTAATTGTCATCAACTCAAATATAAATAGAAGAGCTTATAAGAAATTTCTAGATTTACGAGGAAGAGAATGCATGTAGTTTTTGACACAGGTGGAGATATCTCTGAATGATCCAAGTGGAAATTTCTTGTAAGAAATTTCTATTCATTATACATGTATGAGTTAGAGTTAGAGTCTGGAATAAATGCATAAATAGTAAAATCAGCATCAGAAAGATATTAACTGAAATAGTGAATGTAAACAAGAAAGTCTCAGTAAAGAGCACTGAGTAAGAAGAGATGAGGGTCTGGGTCAAAGCTTCGCCTGTCTCTAAACATTAATTATTGGATAATAGGGGTGGGTTTATAAAGGAGATGGTGAATGTGTTTCCAGAGATATGGGACTATGATGTTTCACAACTTTATAATCTTTCCAAGCAAACCAGAGAGGAGTCTATAGAGCCTTGTCTTAAGTTAATGTCTGCAGCCCTTAATGTCCTACAGATGGAAAATGGGAACATCCTCAAATTCTTTGCTACAGAAATGTGATTAACTTATACTAGATTTGATGACCAGAAGAACAGTAAGGACACAGACGTGGTAAAAGTACTTGGCATCTGCTGGCAGCTCGGGCTGTTGTTGATACTGTAAATCAAACTGACATCAGTGCCATGTGTTCCTGAAACTCTGGCCAGCATGTGGTAGTGAAGTTGGTTGGGTGCTTCACTTCTGGAAACTTCACTAAACCAAATCCAAGCAGACAGAGTTTTTATCTCAATCTTCCCACCATTGCTCTGGGTAACATGGTCTATATGTTGTTTGAACCTCGCCATTCTGTAGCATAAGGAAACTCACTTAGCGGGTCTAATGTAATTGATGCTGTCCTAGGAAGTCTTGCCCATGGGAGTGCCATTTCCTGTGAGCACCCATGAAGGTCATGCCTGATCTTTATTTATGTCCAGGTCCATAAAAGTTTGAAAGGAAAAACAGGACCCTGCTGAAAAGGCTGTGGGCAGGAAGGGATTCAGAATGAATAGACACTCCAACTCTTAATACTTTCTCTTGCCCAAGCAAGATTGCATCTGAATTTAAAGGTGTGCAGGTACTTTGTGTGTCTTTTTGGCAGTTCCCTACAAAACACTGGGGTGTTCATCTTGTGGTAAAACACTGGTGTGCAGCAAGCACTCTTTAGGCTGTTGACTAAGTACACACAGACATAGCATATTGAGTTCTCAGACAGGCTCTTAAACAGACCGTGATATAAGATTGTTAGAAAATACACTCCCCCCTTCTTTTAAAGAACATCCACAAAAATAAACTTTATCTACAATAGGGACCCAATAACAATCCTGAGCCCTTTGCTCCAAAGCAATTTTCGTAACCGACATGTCTAGCCGCACCCTTGTCTTCAGTGACACTAGGAATAAACCCTCACTTCTAAGTATTGAACTTGAAATTACTGTCTCTGAACAAAAGCTCTCCCCCCCCACTTTGTTTTACTCCCATTTCACCTATATCCTCATCATTCCCAAGCTTTTCAGTAATTTCCTTATATCTCTCCTTCCCTCTACTTACCTCCTCCAGACAATAAACAGTGGAAATGAGAATTTCCGGAGAGACAGAGGGATAGAGAGAGAGAGAGAGAAGTATGATATTCTATGTTTCCTGAAACTTCTTTTTAACTTAAAATTATGTTACTAAGACTTGTTCATGTTTTTCCTGATAGCTCTTGTTCACCATTTTTCACTGCTGTATAATATTTATTGACTAAATCTACCATTACTTATTTATTTGTTCTCTAGTCAGTGGCTACTAGAATTTTTTTAAAGTTATATATTGTCCTAGAATGTATATATCTTTATGTACGTCTTCTGGTATCCATGTGTTAAGATATTTATTAGATATACATACTCTGAGCCTTGGGGCATGTCAATGTTCTATTCTCCAACACTGCCAACCTGCACCAGTCAGCACCTAAATCATCAATATGTAGGAGTACCTTTCCTCTCCAAGTCTTGGTCTTTCTCAGATTTTTTTTTTCTAATTTTTGCTGATCAAATGTGTCACATACCATTGTGGTTTTGATTTGCATTTTCCTGGTGACTAGTGCTATGCATCATCTCCCACGTGTATTGGCTACATGTGTTTTACATTCTTTCAAATGTCTACTCAGGACCTATACCCAGTTTTCTATTGAATCTTTTTCTTAATGATTTCTAGGCGCCTAAATACTATTGATATTATCTAATCTGTTATTTGGTTTTATTTGCTGCAAACATCTCCTCTCCTGTGTTACCTATGTGTTTTTGCTTTTTAAAAAGTCTATTTGATGAACATAAGTTGCTAATTTTAATGTTGCTAAATGTATCATTCTATTAATTTATTGCTCACACTTTTGATATTCTGTTTAAGAAATGCCTCCTTTAGTGATAACAGAATGATATTATCTATACTGTTTTCTAAAAATTTTAAAGCATTACTTTATAATTTTAATTTAATTCAAATGTCTGCATTTCCTTTTTCCCCACCTGTATAAACACCTTTTCCCCCTCAATTTGTTGAACGGTATCTCCTTCTTTCAGTGAACTGCTATGCTACATCTGGAACCTATCATACATGCGTGGGTCTTTTTCTGGGTTTTGTATTTAATCTTTTCTCTGTCTTCAGAAGTATCTTGTTATATCACCTAAATTTCATAATCAATCATTTAAGTGACACACACACACTGAAAAATAACTGCTGGAATTTTAATCAGAATGAAGTCAAATCTTTGTATCAATTTGGAAATAATTTTTGTATTTATTTGATACTATCTTCTTACTCTGAACACTTACTTGCCTTCTTTAATGTCCTTTGCAATTTATTTTGCATATAGTTCTTGCATATATCTGTTTCATTTGTTCCTAGGTAATTTATAATTTTTGTAGCTATTATAAATGGTGTCTTTCTTAAAATACTGTTTTTATACTGTTTGTTCCTTGTATATAAAGGTATATAAGGATATCATATATTCAGCCACCTTGCTAAGCTTTCCTTTTATTTCTACACATTTGCCTCTAGATTATTTTGGATTTTCTATGTAAACAGTCACATGATATGCAAATAACCTCTTTCAATCTTTTGCTTTTAAGTTTCTTTTTGTCTTATAAAACTGTCTATGATCCCTAAGGAAATGTTGAACATAATAGATGCTGGTAGACATCTTTGTTTCTTCCTGACTTTGAAGATGTTTCCAACCTATTTGGCATTACTCATTTCACCTCTCTCTTTTGAATTTACTGCTGAAATCACCAGGTCCACTACCCCTCAGCACTTGTCTAGATCTCCAACTATGTTTCCAAGGCTGTGTTGACCTCCGAGTTAAACATATATGAACTACAGTCTGTCCCAGGGACAGACTTTACGTAGGTGGTGCAAAAGCAAACAAGTACACACCTCACATATTTTGGATTCTTCCTGTACACCTATATAGAGCCAGACAGACCCTCATTATCTTTCTCTATCCCAATGTGAGTACTTTCTATCTGTTCTTGTTTCCAATAGTTTGTTTTTTAATCTACTCCTCACACTCCCAGTATAGTTGTTTACAAAAGGAATCTGATAAATCATTTGTTTGCTGCAAAGAGCAAAAGAGTCTTTAGTTGTGGTTTTTTTTTCCTGTTACCTGCAATAGAAATAACAGCTTTTTGACATGTCATTTACACTTTGAACTCCACACCAACTGGTTCCAAACTGTCTTTTTAGCTCCCATTTTTGTTACTGCGCTCATATAGTCTATATTTCAAACATACCAAATAACTGATTAATAATTTTGCCAAGAATTTTCTCATTTCGTGCACTTGCTATACCTGAAAGGTTCTCATCTCGTCTCTCCCTATCAGAGTTTTCTGTTCAGTTTTCATGGTCTAACTCATGGTAGAAATGTATCTAAGATCTATTTTTGAAGTCTTCCAGGACTCAGCACAGTCTTTCAAATAATATAGTAGGTGTAAATTATTTGTGACATGTCAATTTTTTGGAAAATAATTTTAATTTCTATTTTATAGCTTGAAAAATTTAAGCAAGTTTGTTTTAAAGCTAGTTAAATTCCAGTAGGGGAAGAATGAAAATAGAATTTAAGGAAAAACATTCTTGTGATTGCAGTGCCAATTGACATAGAACTGATACACATGATTCATTTATGATAGTTTCAAATGTGTAATGATGTGTTTACAGATTTGACTCTACATTGTCATGCTTATGGTTTTATTATTTGATCTCTGCTGAAGTAAACCTCATTTGTTACATGTGTCAGTAATATTTTTGTTAAGACTAGTTGAGAGTCCATAAACTATGATTTATGATTAACTTCCTTCTAAAGAAAATATTTTGAAGAATATTAATTCCACAAATTTTCCCTAAACACCTCTTGGGAGCCAGATATTATAGTATTAGGTAAGGATTGAATGATCACCTAGCAGACTGGGTTTTCCTGTGATACAGCTTACAGTATAATGGGTAGGCAAACATTACACAAATAATTACACAAATCAATATATTGTCACACATTAAGCCAACTACCCAACATAGTGAGTAGAGAGCATTACAGAGGATGCAGTTTACATTCATGAATAAAGAGTGACTGAGTAAATGAAATTTTAGGTTAAACTGTAAAAATTGGAATTACACCAGAAGAGAGACAAGAAGGATGAAAGTTCTGGAGAAGAACCACTCAAAGAATAGCATGTGTGAAAACACAGTCAGGGAAGAGCGAAGACTGATACAGCCAAAACACAGTGAGCAAGGACAAAATGACTTGAGAGTAAGATCAGCATTTAACCGTAGACTGAATCATTGGAGGCTTTGTTGCCATGTAAAAAATTCTGTATTTTTAGTACAGTCAGAAGCACTAAAAGTTTTTAATTAAGAGAGTTATGTGATTAAATTTAATTTTTTCACAGGCAATTTTGGCAATTACGATTCTAAGAAGAGCACCCAGAAAACCCTTAGGGCATTCATGAGCCTGTCACCCTAAACAAAATGTTGGAAATGCATAGACCTACATTTGTAAAGACTTACTTTGCTGAGTTTTTCAGTAAAAAAAGAAAAAAGAACCATATCTACTAGTAGGGAAAAATTCTTCTTGATTATTCAATAAGCAGCTAGGAGGCAATGCCCCATTCTTCTTTACATGATTTATTTTTGTCTATTAGATTCTCAATAAATATTTGCTAAAAAAGTGAACAGTGGTATTGCAGGAAAATAACAGGTCATCAATTAATGTTAAAACTCCATTGGCAAAAAAGGAGTGGAGAGTGGCAGAGAGGCTGTCCTGGGGATCCAGTGATGCTTAAGTGTTAGGAGAACCAAGTTCAAAATTAAAGAAATTATAATAAATAGTATAAAGAAAATACAATATGAAAAATTTCATTAACATTACAAAACTAGTAACAGAGGCAGATATAAAGATGGAAAAGAGCATAGGTAACCAGTATAGGTGATTTTTTTAATTCAGCTTTTAATATTAAACCTTGAGGGATGCCTGGGTGGCTCAGTCAGTCTGCCTTCAGCTCAGGTCATGTTCCCAGGGCCCTGGGATGAAGCCTTGCATCAGGCTCCCTGCTCAGTGGGAAGTCTGCTTCTCCCTCTCCCTCTGCCTCACCCCTCTGCTCATGTTCCTTCTCTCTCTCTTTCTCAAATAAATCAAATCTTATAAAAACAATAACAACTTTGAGCTGAAGAGGAAATCAAGAAATCATCTAGAGACATTGCCTTTCTTGTCTTTCTCCATGGGCATTTTATACCACCTCATTCCTTAAACTACTAGCTAGATTTCAGTGACTTCACATTTATGTTGAGCCTAGAATACTTCTCTGGTTGCCAGACACCTCTATGTAACTACTGAGCATTTATAAATATCTCCCAAATCTCCTCTTTCTGTATTCCATTTCCTGGTAAAAGTCAATGCTAAGCACTTCGCTAGATGCTGAAGAAGGTAAAGCAAATATATTACAACAAACAGATCTAAATCCCTTGTGAAAAGTACTCTTCTAGGCTTTTACAGGATTACATGACTTTGTGGAGAAGGTATCCAATCCTGTTGGGAGGCCAGGAAGATTGATAGGGGAAAACCCCCTCAAGAAATGGTACAGAAAATGGCCATATAGAACCAAAATAAATAACCAGGCAAAGTATGGGGTTTGAGGTGGACAGAGTTACCAGTAAGGGATACATCTAAAAACAGAAAAGAGGAACAAGAACACACTTTATTATGAAAATTATGAAAGCTTAAATATGGTTCAAAGTTTACATTTAAAGTTGTGAATATACATGGGGAGGAGACAGGAAGTATTCTATGTTATAAAGTAATTCCTTTCTTAGGAGTTTCTACTTACCTCAGGGAATGAATACTTACTGAAATAAAAGAGGGGGATGATTTGATTATATTCATATTTTAGATTTAAAAAGTCACCTCAAAGACGCCTGGGTGGCTCAGTGGGTTAAGCATCTCCCTTAGCTCAGGTCATTGTCTCCGGGTCCTGGGATCAAGCCCCATGTGGGGTTGTGAACTTAGCGGGGACTCTGCTTGTCCCTCTCCCCCTGCCCCTCCCCCACTCATGCTCTTTCTGCCTCTCTCTCTCTCAAATAAATAAACAAAATCTTAAAAAAAAAAAAAGTCACCTCAGTGGCCAGGTGAGAATTAGTTTGAGGGGACCTAGATAACAGTCTAAAAAAATGGTGGCTGTTATTTAATCCCTATAAAGACAAGCAAAACAAAAAGAAAAAACTAAATCAATTGAAATGGGGATGAAGAAATTTGAACAATTTTGAGAGAAATGAAAGAGTTAGAGTCATGAGATATAATTGCTTGTGGAGGAGAGACACAGGAAGACAAAAAGGTGACTCCAGAGTTTCTGGCTTGGGCAACAGCATGGGGTAGTATGTCTTACAATAGGGTTAAGAGAACATAGGATGGAACAGATGTATGAGATTCTTTCACACCGCATTCTCCATCACATCTACACTCAGTTATCTTTAAATTGTATCAACTTTTCCTCCCATTTTCTTCATTCAACAGGTGATATTTAGTTAAATAATATACTAGAGGTTATACTGAGTTAGTACCTATACTCAAGGATTTTATAGTCAACAGTCCTTCTGAGTATTTATGAATTTATCTCGCCTATTACCTCTACTACTGCCTTACTTCAGTCTTGGTACATTAACTTATTTTCTCCAATCTTCATTTTCCCTTAAATTACCCTCAAAATTGCTGAAAAAAATCACATTTTAAAAATCAGCTAAAACTGTTTCCATTATAACATTAATTACATAATATATTGGAATGATTTTCTTGCATTCATACCTTCACTTTTGTGCTATGAGATTCTTGTAGGAACAATGTGTATCTCCCTTTTTTTTTTTTAATTTCTACCTCCTACCAAAGCTTATTACACTCAATGGGTAATTCTGAATGGGTGAACTAATGATGAATCCATGACTAACTTCCAGAAATAGATTCCTATGTGCTGAAGTTTTAGAGAGAGATTTCAGGGAGGACATACGTGTGTTTCCACAAGACCTTGAAGTTTTCATAACAGTTCAAGATCTAGTCACAAGCTTAAAAAGTCTGTAACTATTTTTTTTTTCATCTGTATTGAGTTGTGGGCCTCTGTAGAATTGTCTTTTGGGAAGTTGTACATTTAAACCAGATGATTTATCCCTGCAAACGCAAGTTGCTATGCTATTTACAAATGTTTGAGGCCATTACTGTAGAACAGCATTGTCCAGTAGAATGCTCTGTGGTGAAGGAATTGCTCTAGACTTGCGTGTGCAATAAAGTAGCCACTAGCCACATGTGGTTATTGAGAATGGAAATGACCAACTGATAAACAGAACATTTAATCTTACTTAATTATTTTACATTTATGTGTGAATACCGACATGTAGCTAGTGGCTTCTTCATTGCACACTGCAACTCTACAATAAGGAAGGAAATTTTTCTCCCATGTTGTTTATGGAGTCTTAACTGACTCTAATATATAATTATATATAACTTTTACGTTAGGTTTTGCATCTGCCTCTGGTTTGCCTCATTTGATTGTCAACTTGCCTTCTTTTATTGTACCTCAGAAACCTATCTTGGATTTCTTTCACTGCCTCTCGCAATCTCAGTTGCAGAGAATCCCTGGCATTAAGTACTTCCTAGTCTGAGGTTCTGTACCTGGTTCTCAATTGCAGCATCCTGCCTCTGGCAGCCATGTCTTTTCTAGATGTGGATTCAGATTGTGCCAATTAGCGTTATCCAAAAATCACCATATACATGTTTTAATCTGAATGAAGAGTATAAGTCTTACCTGAGATGACTATAAATGTATATTGGTTTGTAGGTGTTCTCTACTCTTCTAAGAAAGGTGAAAATTGGGGAGAAAAATGGAAATCAATTATTATTTTCAGAAGTGGTACAAGACTTGCTAGTGATACGAAACTCAGACTATAGATAGTGAGTTTTATGACTCAGGAGCTTGGAGCATCAAGTTACCTTTTTCCTAACACATCATCAGGGAACCCACTCTGTGTACCTGCCTGGGAAGGAAAGATCTCTCCTACTAGTGAACCACACATCATCTCCTGGGAGAATGTTGCAGGCATATGGATTTTAATTTAACTGGGAATTTCCTTTTCCATGCTTCAGATGGACTAAGTCTCCTTCCTCTTAAAGTTTCTTTCCCTTTCAAGGAAAAATAATTTTTGCATCTTTTTAGTTACAGTCCCAGTCTAGTTTCTCTGTCAGAACGTATCTTTATTCACAAGTTCCAAGTTATTAATTTTTGCAATGGCTTTTGTCACGTTTACATATATAAGATTTCTCAATTGTTTTCAATTAATTGATCAAATCAGGGAACAATCATTATATTTAATTCATCTGATCTGTCAAGAAATCTTAAATAATTTAACAAATAATTTAAAAAGCATTATTTAAATTAATAATGATTATAGAAAAATATTAAAAAGACATAATGATATTCACATTGTACTATTATTAAGCCGCTAATTAAATCACCTTTATTAATGACAACTTTATCAGAAAATAAAGCAGATGAGTTATTGAGAAAATTCTAATATTCAATAATATGATTATCATGTATCAACGATATTATATGTGTAAAAGCAATTATTATCTTGTTGACACGCCACAAAATATTTTGCTTTTTAATTGGTTTAAATCACATATTCATTAAAAATTAACTATTAGCATATTTGCAATTTGTATATATTGGAAAAATGCTTTCTGGCTTTTTGCTTAATTTAATATAGAAAATTTGGAAGCAAGAAAATAGGTTTTATTAAATAGAGATGATTTTGTAAGCCATAATGTATGTGTGTGAAGGTGCCAAGTGATCGGATATGATGGGGCATTTGATAAGAAAGTGTATTACTATGTAGAAAAAAGTTGTTTCTTAGTATCAGCACAAAGAAATTAGTTGATGGTCAAAAACGTCCTCCCTATTTTGATTCTAGAAGATACACAATGAATCAGATTTCATACAAATGAAATCAGATTCCGTTTGAGTGGTGATTTGCTTCTATTACTTAGTGATTCAGTAGGATTTGTGATACAATTGTGGCTTGAAACTGCACGTGTCCATTAGAAATCGGGAACTTTCAGGAAATAGTATGGGAATACCAGTATGGGCATGTCTTCCATCTAACAGAAATCATCATAACATATAAGAGCAAATCCCAAAGATATTCTTTTTATAAGTGATCCACAGCAAATAAAAGGAAGGTTGAAAGTAGAGATGAAAATAAAGTATGTAATATATATATATAATGTATATATGTCAAAATATATATTATATATGTAATATATAGTATTAAAATTGATGACTGTATTATTATCAGAGGAAATAAAATTCAAAACTGGAGTACTAACTAAAGAAAAAGAGGGATGTTTCATAATGATAAAAAGATGAATACATTCAGAAAATATAATAAGGTTAGGGGCGCCTGGGTGGCACAGTGGTTAAGCGTCTGCCTTCAGCTCAGGGCGTGATCCCAGCGTTATGCGATCGAGCCCCACATCAGGCTCCTCTGCTATGAGCCTGCTTCTTCCTCTCCCACTCCCCCTGCTTGTGTTCCCTCTCTCGCTGGCTGTCTCTATCTCTGTCGAATAAATAAAAAAAGAAAGAAAGAAAATATAATAAGGTTAAATGTGCATTCACTAAATAAAAGAGTAAAGTATTCTTGGAACTAAGGGGAGAAATAGACATCTAATCCACAGTCATAGTTAAAAATAATCAGTTAAAAATCATAGTTAAACAAAGCTAAAATCTTTATTTTAAGGCCCACTTCTGGCAACTGATAGACCAAATAGACAAGTAAGTAGACATATAGAAAATATGAGCATCATCAATCCATGTGACCTACCCTACTGTCAGCGAACACTACCTGCAAGAGTTGTAAAATACACATTGTTTCAACTGTGCATGTGGAACACTCACTAAAATAGATCATATGCTGGATCTTAAAAATGTCTTAATAAAATGAAAAGGTTTGTAACCTCTGCTCACAAGGGCATTAAATTAGAAATGACAAGTCTCCATTAAAAATCAATGACAAAATGCCAATGAAATCTGCAAATGATTAGAAATTTACATACAATCACCCATAAGTTGGTGAGAAGCTACAAAAGAGATTAGAGCATATTTTATACTCAAAGAAAACAGAAACAAAATATGAAAGTTTACGGAGTAAAGCTAAGTAAGTCTTCATATGGAAGATTATGACTTTAAATAGCTTTATTAGAGAAGAAAAATATTAAAGCCAATGATCTAAGTATCCACATTCAGAGGCTAGAGAAAAAGAACAAACAATATATAAAATAAATAAAAAATGATACAGGTAACATTGGAATCAATGATATAAAACACAATCATTACGGAAATATTTAAAAGCCAAGAGAAGGTTTTTAGAAAAAACTAAAAATATTAATTAAGCCCTAGAAAGAAAACAGACAAAGAAAACAAATGACCAATATCATAGTTGAAACATATTACTAAAATTTTTACAGGAAGAAGGTAATACAGGAATGTTATGAACAATTTCATGTCAAAATTGGAGGGTATATATTATTTAATTTAAGACATAATATAAAACTATAGTAAGCAAAAGAATGTGTTATTGTCACGAGAATAATTAAATGGAACAATTAAAGAGATTCAAGAGTCCTGAAGTAGATCTACAGTCGATTTTGACCAATTTGCTAAGTTGATTTGATGAGAAGAATTTCTTTTTGAGAAATGATGTTGGAATCACTAGAAATCCATATAAAAAACTGATCAACACTTAAGTCACTCTATATAAAAATTAATTGCAGATTGATCACAGACCTAAGCATTAAATCTTAAACTATGAAGATTCTAAGAAATGATATGAGATTATATTTGAGTTTTTACAGAGAACATACATACTATTTATTAAATATAAAAGAAAATATGGATTAATAGGACTTCATCAAAATTAAAGTTTTCTGCTCACTAAAAGACACCACTGAAAAATGGGAAGACTAGCTACAGATTATAATATGCACAAGAGTGATACCTATTTCAAATTCTCCTGGGCAGAATATACAAAGGGCTTCAAAAACCAATAATACAAAGTAGCTAAATAAAAAATAAGTAAAGGTATGAAATACATTCTTCGTAAATAAAAATTTTAAAATGGTGGAAAAAAAAACAGATGAAAGGTGTCTAACTTTCTCCAGAAATTAAAAGTTTACTACATAATACTCACAAGAATGGCTACAAATAAAAA
The DNA here is from genome assembly GCF_002007445.2 of Ailuropoda melanoleuca. Classification (NCBI taxonomy): domain Eukaryota; kingdom Metazoa; phylum Chordata; class Mammalia; order Carnivora; family Ursidae; genus Ailuropoda; species Ailuropoda melanoleuca. The sequence continues at coordinate 52,827,195 of NC_048227.1, forward strand.
AAAAAAAACTTAAAATCTGACAAAAGCAAATGGTGTGGGGTGTTGGAGCAATTGACACAAAACTTGTTGGAAGGACTGTAAGAGAATGTCACTCCAGTAAAATGTCTGAGAATTTCTTATGTACTTATACATCTACCCAATGAGGCAGTGATTCCACACACTGGTATAAAGAACAAAAGTATAAAACATATGTTCAAATAAATACTTGGATAAGAACGTTTGTAGCAGCTTTATTCAGAATAGTCCAAAATTAGAAAGAACTCAAATATCCATCAATAGGAGAATGGATAGACCAAGTGTTGTGTATTCATACAATGGGTTATAAAACACTAAAAAGAAAAACTACTGATATATGTGAAAACATGGTTGAAACCCAAAAGCCTAACAAACAAAAGAAACCAGACACAAAATACTATATTCTGTATGCTTCTCTATCTAAAATTTGGTAGCAATGAGAAGTAATTTATAGTTGGTGAAGATGAAGAGTAAGACATTCTCATTCAATAGGTTAAATGATTTTCAATAACTGTCCCAGAACAAATCTCAAAAACATTTATAGGAATACAAAAAATAGGGCGCCTGGATGGCTCAGTCGTTAAGCGTCTGCCTTCGGCCCAGGGCGTGATCCTAGGGTCCTGGGATCCAACCCCGCATCAGGCTCCCTGCTCAGCGGGAAGCCTGCTTCTCCTTCTCCCACTCCCCCTGCTTGTGTTCCCTCTCTCGCTGACTGTCTCTCTCTCTCTGTCAAATAAATAAATAAAATCTTAAAAAAAAAAATACAAAAAATAGCCAATGTCTAAAAAGGTAAAATTCACAATGTCTAGCATCCAATAAAAAGAATTAGTAGGTATGTAAAGAAGCAGCCAAATGCAACCCAAGTGAAGAGAAAAATGACTCATAGAACTAGACCCACAAGTGACTCACATGATGAAAATATTATAAAGGGCATTTAAAACATTTTTATGACTATATACCATATGTTAAAGAAGCTAGAAGAAAGGTTGAAGATCTTAAGATATTCTAGAGATAAAATTACAATGTCTGAGATGAAAAATAAAATATACTGGGTGGAACCATGTTAAATTAGACATTTCAAGGGAAAAGTTTAGTATACTTGAATATAGCAATATTAAGTTCCCAAAAATGAAATATGAAGAGAAAAATCACTTAAAAAAAAAACTGACAAGCAATGATCTGAGAAACAACTTTAACCTGCCAGTTAGATATGTGAGTATTGCCCCTGAAGAAAGAGGACCAAAATTATTTGAAGAAATAAAGCCTGAAAATTATCCACCTTCAGTGAAAACTGTTATTCAAACAGCTCAAAGAACTGCAAGAACAAGAAATATGAAGAGAACTTCACCAACCTACATTATAACCAAATTGCTTCAAGTCAGTAATAGAAAATCTTTAAAACAGTAAAAGAAAGGGACAACAACAACAATAACAAAATATAAGGACTTCTTCAGAAGTGATGCTAGATAGAAAACAGTGGAGCAACGTCTTTAAAGCAATAAAGAAAATAACTGTCAATTTAGAATTTTTGTCCAGTGAAACACCTTTCAAAAAAAATAATGCCTTATGCAGACAAAAGAAGACATTTATTATAAGAAATTTTAAAGAGTCCTTTGAAAGAAGAAAATAATAGTAGAAGGAAGCCTAGTTCTACAAAAGATAATAAAGAACACTAAAAAATGGTAACTACATGAGTAAATATAAAGAGTTATTATTATTTAACATCTTTAAATGAATTGACCAAAGCAAAAAATAATAAAAGTGTATTTCAAATTACACAACATATGTAGAAGTAAAATGTGTGACATGAATCCAAATTACTTGGAGAGAACTAATTAAACTACTCTAATGTTGTGATACTAGAAACATAGAATATTTACAAAGAAGGACCATATCACGGGCCATAAAACCAATATTATTAAATTGAAATGTGTTTAAATAAAACAAAATGCATTCTCTGCCCACATGAAACTGAATTAAAAATCAAGAATAAAATTTTTAGCCAAATATTGTAATATTTTGGGAAAACACCATACTTCTAAATAACTTATGAGTCCAAGAAGACATCAAAAGATAAATTTAAAATATTTATCACTGAATGAAAAAGAAACACAATATGTCAACATTTGTGGGGTACAGTTATAGCAGAACATAAAAAGGAACTTCTTAGAAAGAAATACATCTCAAATCAATGACCATGGTTTCTGCCTTAGGAAACAAGAAAGGGAAAAGAAAACAAAAACACAAAATAGAAGAAAGAACATAATACACATCAGAGTGGAAATCAATGAAATGGAAAACAAACACAATGGAGAAAATGAGTGAAATTAAAAATTTGTCAAAACATTCATTCCTGATAAAAACTCTCATCAAAAAGTCAATAGAAGGAAATTTATTCAACTTGGTAAAGGTTGTCTGAAAGACTAATAGCTAATATCATACTTAATGATGAAAGACAACGTTTTTCCACTAAGATCAGAAACCGGACCAGGATGACTGCTTTTTCTACTTCTACCCTACATTGTTCCAGAAGTGATGGATATGTTCACTATTTTGTTGGAGCTAATGTTTCACAAGTGTCCACATATGTCAAAACTTGACAAATTATACCCTCTAAGCCCATATGTCAGATATACCTCAAGAAAGCTGTCAAAATCTGTGTATTATATGGCATCTAAATTATATCATAATAAAAATATTATTGGAAAAAATAATATGAGTGATTCTTATCTCAGAAATTTTGAGATTTTTATTCCATGCCTTATACAAAGAAATGAAGAAATGACATGTCTTGGAAAAGAGGAGAATATCAAGTCTAATTCTAGTCCAAAGTTTCCCACGACCATTTGCTGTAGACTGAATGTTTGTATATCCCCCCAAATTTATATGTTAAAACCAAATCCCCCATGAGATGGTATCTGGAGGTGGGGTCTTTGGGAAGTGATTAGGTCATGTGGGTGGAGCTCTCATGAATGGGATAGTACCCTTTCAAAGAATTCCCTTATTCTTTCTGCCATGAGAGGTTATACCTTACAGAGAGAAGACAGACATTATGAGGGGGGAAGGAGGTGCTCACCAAATACTGAGTCTACCAGCACCTTGATCTTGGACTTGCCACCCTCCAGACCTGTGGAAAATAAATTTCCGTTGTTCATAAGCCAACCAGTCAATGTGTTCTGTTATAACACACATATAGTCCAGGCTAGAACATATAGTCCAGCCTGAATGGACTAATACAACACTGAATCAGAGAGGTATTTCTAAATGCTAATTTGAACATTCCAGCTCCCCACTTTAAAGCTTTTCCTTTGACTCCACATGAGAAAGCACTTAAAAATGACATATAAAAATGACATATTCAAGCATTGTTTCTGTTTAACTCTGTCTTTATCTCTTAATAGCATCGAAATCCCATCTCTGAACCATCCTATTCTTTCTCTCCACCCATGGACAGCTGAGCTACCTGCTGTCTGAACATATTTTCAATTACACTGTATAATTTCTTGTTTCAATTTCTTTAAAATTCTTTTTGTCTGCCTGGAGAATTCATCTTCCTTGTTCGTGTGTTTTCTACTTCTTCCAAAGATCCTACTTTGACCCTTCAGATTATATCAGACTCCTTTGCTATGTTTGCTAGTGGAATGAATAGTCAGATTTATATGCACAAAAGAGAATTTTGTACCAAGAACATTAGACAGAGTTGAAGGGTAAAAACAAAACTCTAAATAAAAAATAACAGATAAAAGGAAGAATTTTAATTTCAATTTCCACTCATCTGATTATGGGTTAGAAATTGTGCGTAAAGTTGAATGACATTGAATATTTAATGGATAAAGGACTTCATCCTACTGGCTCGGATAATTCAAATGATGGTTAAGATGACCCTGAACTTGACTCCAAATCCCAAAATTTGATAGCTCCAAACTTACCTCTTTCACTTCCATTAATAATAGAGAGTTCAGTGCTTAGAATCTCTCTGGAGCTATATTTTGGCCTCCTTGAATATGAATGTATGGTAAGAAATCAGGGATACAGAGCAAGGAAAGTCATAATAATAACAAAATAATTAGATTTCAACTTTATTTTTGAGCAAATAAAAATGAAGCCGAAAAAGCATAAATTAGAAAAATATTTATTTGCTTGCTTGTTTAATTTAGAAGGATTTAATGAAGAAATAAATGTAGAATATGGTCAAACAACATCCTGGAGTAAGCAGAAATCCACAAGAGACATTTTGTATTTTTTACTGGGACTAAAATATGTATGGCATTTTATGGAATTTTAAAAAATGCAAACATTTTAAAAAGAGAGAGAGAGCAGTTTTCCTAAACATTTGTTCACCTGAAAATTACCTAGGAGATTTATTAAATTGTGTATAACAAATCCTACTAATATTTTAACATAAGTTTTCAGACATATTTTCCCAGGGTTTTTTGGCCTGCATCTATTTAGCTATTTTGTTTGAAGTCTTAGTGTATAGTAAAGCATTCAAATATGTGCTGTGGGAAGGACAGAATTGATTTTTCTTTTTCTTTTTTTTTATAATCTTTTTTTAATTTTTTTTTATTATATTATGTTAGTCACCATACAGTACATCCCTGGTTTCTGATGTAAAGTTCGATGATTCATTAGTTGCATATAACACCCAGTGCACCATGCTATACGTGCCCTCCTTACTACCCATCACCAGCCTATCCCATTCCCCCATCACCCTCCCCTTTTCTATAAGCCTAGTAGTAAAGAACAGACGTTTTTGATAGCTAGAAGTCTGGGTCTAATCTTGGCTTCAGTGTGGTCTGAATTTAATTGAGTTATTTAACCATCTCATATCTATTTTTCCTCATCTTTATGATAATAAATATAACATTACTTATTTTTGTAATAATTAAATCATATGATATATATATATATAAAGTACTTGACACAGTGAGTATAGTTAACACACAGTATACTAGCTATCATTATCTTAGTAAGAGTTGTCAATTTTCTCATATTAAAAAAACGTATACTTTAAGTGACAGTTTTTAGGCCATAAATTTAAAAATAAATGAGAATAGATGACTGGATTAAGAAGACGTGGTCTGAGGAACACCCACGGAATCAGCCTGAGACGCAGGAAGATACATCTGGATCTCTACAAATGAACATCTCCAGCGCTGAGTATCGAGGTACGAAGCGGGGAGCCATGAAACCGCGCACAGATATCGGAAGCTAAACAGAAGGGGGAGGGAGCCGCCATGTCAGGGCGCCGGGAAGCGGTAGCCACCTACACGGGGGAGTGGNGCATCTCACGGAGCTCCGGAGCTCACCCGCACGCTTGAGACAGCAGACTGAGAAGGGAGCTCCGGGAGCGCACGCGGGATGGCTGGCGGATGGCGGGCCACCTGCACGGGGGAGCAGGCGGACTCGTGGACGCACCCGCGAGACAGCAGACTTAGAACGCGAGCTCCAGGAGCGCGCGCGCAGGGCGGCTGGCAGGCCACCTGCACCGGGGAGCGGGCGGACCGCGGACCCGCACTCTGGAAACAGCAGACTGAGTCCGTGAGCCGGGAGCGTGCGCCACCAAGCATCTCACGGAGCTCCGGAGCTCCGGTGTGCTCACTGGATCGAGGCTGAGACCGGGAGCTCCGGGAGCGTCCGCGGGGCGGCTGGCGGCTGGAGGGCCACCTGCACGGGGGNGGCCACCTGCATGGGGGAGCAGGCGAACTCGCGGTCAGCACCCGCGAGACACCAGACTGAGACGGGGAGCTCCGGGAGCCCGCGCGGAGCGGCTGGCAGCTGGCGGCTGGCGGGGTTGGAAACACAAAGGACAGAGATGCGCCGGCCCTGGAAGTGAGGGCTGGGACGC